>NC_089184.1:2866403-2900178 GCF_947507565.1 Oscarella lobularis
CAACGAAAAAAGCGTAGATGTCGAATAGAGCCTCTCTCTGCTTTCTTCGATATGACTCTCGGTGTGTCGAACGACTTTCTCCGTCTTCGCGTAGGCTACAGGAGGCAGCGCGAGAGCGTAGAGCTGTGGGATCGCGCCAAGGTTGCGTTCTTCGTGAAGGCCGAACTAGAAATAGAACTCAAATCACGTGTCAAATTTACGCTTATCAATTCGCACCACTCTTCAGTTCCATGTGCGTTCAACGAAGGTGTAGAAATTTTTTTACATCAACGCACTTATGCACTGCTTATAGCCGGTAGCGGCGAGTCGTTACTTCCTATAATGCATTATCCACATCGGGAGCTGTCGAAGGCGTGTCCGTGTTAGCAGTAAATAAACAAGTGTGCTCGTGCATTAGGGTTTTCTACAAGTGTTTTTCGATGTTCTTCGGGTTAGCAATTAATTAAAGTGTACAGTTTGGATCGTATAGGCATTAATTTTGAAAGTGCTTTTCTGACCCCACTTTAAAAATAATTAATTACTCCCGCCTTCCAAATAACTTAAGAGACACCAAAGCTGCTTTCACAATAACTAACCGCTTATTGTACGTGCATTGTGGCCCCCATGCATGCAGGTGTTCTTAGAGATTAGGATCGAACGTGGGAAAGGATAAGGATAAATAATACTGTGAAACTTTGCGTCGCGATCCGGTTGCTGTTTACAGCGTCGACTCGGACGAGTTTCTGGATAAGAAGAGGGCAAATCTTCGATCTTCGTCGTTTAGAGTTGGTGCATTGACAAAAATAATGCCAAAGGAAAAGGAGCAAGCATATCGTTCAAGAAGTATACCGAAACTGCATGTTCTTTTAGCGTCCTGGGAGTGACCGTGTTTACCACAAGCTCGGAACTGATTGAATCTTTTAGCCACACCCCAGCAAAGTGTTTGCTCACGCCCGTGCCAACAGAATAAAGCCGCCTTTTTCTTATAAAAGAATCGGTTTCGCGCCCTTGACTTAATTAAAGACATCCTTCCTCTAACACGCCATGCATGTGCACAGCGGCGCGCGCATGGGACCCTGAATGTCTTTACTGGGCGCATGCAATTGGAACAGCCAATCTTACTGATAAGTGCATGACCGAAACCAATGCTTCTGTGTTATTTGGCACGGGCGTAGGCAACTTTGCTGGGGGCGAACTTCGCTGCATGGGTTCGATTAATAATGCACTAGGGGGTTGGATGTATCGACAAACAAGCATATACAAGAAGTAGATTACACAGGAGCTATAAACAGTTTCGGTATTTTCCTCGAACGATATGCTTGCTCCTTTCGCTTTGGCCAATTTCTTTGTTTACAGTACGTCGCATCGTCACTTGCTCTCAGCGAAGACGATTTACCTGTTCTCATCCAGGAAATCGTCGATGCCGTCAACAGCAACCCCGACGCAAAGTCTATCAGTATTCTCTCACCCCGTACTAACCTAACGTTTTTTCATATAACTAAGATTGACTGCGAGCCTCAACAATATTTTCGAAAACATGACCATAGGCGAAGCTCGTCGCATGGCGGGTTTCCCTCCCGATGAACGCTTGCGCGCCGATCTTGCTTCAAACTACACGCGGCCTCGGCCAAATTGGGACGAGGAAAATTTCTCGGGGTTGAAACAGTATCCGCCTACCTTCTTTAATGCGCTAACAAAGTGGGGAAATGTAATCCATCCTATTCCAGTTAGAATTGAAATAAATACGAAAGAAGAATACGCCTACTATAAGCGATTTGGTTTACGAAGGGAATATAAGCGATTTGGTTTACGAAGGAAATGTGTAGCGCGTGTTGGGCGTTTACCGCAACCGGTAGGTAAAGGGTAAGAAATTCTAACTCGAGTGTATAGCTGTTCTCAATTGCTGATCAGCTGGATATTGCTAACAACGCGCAATTTCCAAGTCTTTCTCCTCAACAGCTCGTTTTTTGTGATACTAACCAAGCGAACTTTGGCCAATGTCAGCCGGGAAATCCACCGACGGCTTTTCAAATATATATGAAGAAAACCGGGTATTTATTTGTCGGGTTTTAATTTATGTAGTGGTTAATTAAATTTCAACAGAGTAGTAACAGAATTGTGCTATCCCTACGTGAGCGGAAATGGGGTTGCGCCCACATGCATGCCAAAACAGTCAAAGCTGCCCAAATCCCGCAAGCTCTCCTTCCCTTTTCTACAAAACTTCAGGCGATGCGCTCAACTCATTACGGTGAGATTTGGGTTGTAAGATTTTGCTTGCTCAAATCTAGTCTGCCTAAAATTAATTGCATTGTTTAGGCTAACGACGTTTTGTATGTACTGTATAATAGCGGACCAATCATTTCGGGCTTTGATCTTTACCAAGATTTTAGGTCGTACCAAAGCGGAGTTTACAGCCATGTTAGTGGAGCTTCTCTTAACGAAAAACATGCTGTCAGAATTCTTGGGTACGAGAATTAGCTGCAAAGAATAAATAATATTTTTAAAATTGCTCTTTGCTTTTAATACACAGCTGGGGAGTAGAAAACGGCGAAGACTACTAGGTAAAAACATGGCATAACAATTTATTCGTTTAATGCGCTTTTCCTATAAGCTATGCGCAAACACGTGGGGAAGCAATTGGAGACAACTACACGGTATTTAATAAATTAAATATAATTTTGTCTATATCTTTGCCTAATTGCGTAAAACTGCTAATTTCAAAATCAGAAGAGGAACTAATGAGTGCGGTCTTGAAAGCAACTTCATAACAGTTATTCTCTAATTTAAACCTGTCTTATGCTTCGTTTTCCTTGTGTTTTGTCGATCAAGTCGTTTGTGTGCACTTGAAAATGACTGGTTTGTGATTTAATTAAGTCTAACTACTAATACATATTTGATAACGTAGCAGGCCGGCACCATGCACTGTGACGTAATTTTTGGGATTCAATTTACTTTCACTTTTAGCAGCACTCACAGATTTCTATAAATTTTTACGATCTGTTAATCGCTTTGTACGACAAAAAGCGAAGTCTGAAGACGAGTTCTAAAGCTTTCGAGATATGCAAGTAACGATCTATCGAGGGGGCCCCCACAAAGGGCTCGCGTGTTTATCCAGCTATGTACCGATCAATTTACCTCTATAGCCACCTTGACGAACACTTCTCTGAATGCATTGCAAGACAATCGACATCTTCGTCGCATTTGAGCCGCAATTCGCTTCGAATCGCCGACAGAACGCCCCTATACACGTACGCCTTGACTTTTCTCGCCGCTGATACCTCAGGCCAAGATTTTTGGACAGTCACCGCCCCTTCAAACCAATGGACACGTCATAGAGCCGCTGGAGACGAAAGTTGACGCGTGTTGCCTGCAGGGAAGCCCGGAAGTCAACTGCACCCCGGATCACTTGATAGTTGTTTGCTCAGTAAAATTATTAGTGTTGCTAAGATTTTCAAATGTCGTATTGTGACATTTAATTTCAACCTTATTATGCAGCTTCTCGACGCTGAGAGGTTAAGTAAACGATATATAAAACATATAGGTACAAACAGAGACGAAATGAGGCAGGTATTTACTAATAAAGCGAAAAACGGTTATATTCCAATGCAATTATAACTCACAAATCACTAAAAGACTCTGTAAAAAAGTCGACGTTTTCTTGGCACAGGCCTGCGTAAAATTCTATAGTATAATTTAGGAATAGTGTCAGTAAGAGCATTTGCCGCGAAGTAGGTAAGAACTCCTGATATTCCTCTGGCAGCTGCAAAACCTACCAACTGCCCCAAAGTGAGGCTTGTGGTCAATGCCGGGATAGTGCAGAAAACAGTAGCGGTTACGGTAATGGTAGCGGATGCTAAAACAGTGACGGCCGCGAGAGCTGCCGCAGCACCTCCTATTGCGTCTCCAAAATACCCGATTCCTCTAGAAATGCGCTTGACATCTTCTGGATTCTTCTTGCCGTACTTCTTCAATGCAAATTTTGCAGCTTCTTCCATTAGTTTCCCAGTAACAAGCCCTCTTATTGATCCGCTAATAATTGCGCTTTTGAAACCATTTGCCATATCACTTGACCACAGAATTGTTTCACCAAATCTGTCATGCTATCAGAGAACCAGTTAGCTGCCGTTTTCGGACATGAATCTGCTGATATTTTGGGTGCCCCAGAAAGAGCTTTAGAATCCGAATTCCAAGCGACTTCGCCTAAACATCTTTTGGCGGTATCTAGACAAGGAACTGTAGCGCATGAGGGCGGCACGTCGAAACTCGTCATGCATCGAATAGTTGACAGAGATGACAGAGCTCGACAAGGTTGGTGCTCATTTTGCTCCTGGTAATTCTTTGGTAAAATTTTTACTCGAAATTCCTTTGCTGAAGTTCTCCATCGTAACGACATTTTTACCTGCATGGTATTTTGCTTGCTAACTGTTAGTGAGCTTCGCTTCTTGCTACAACGATACGCTTCATTTTAAATTTTGATTTCTCGGTCACCGCGGCGACTTGGTGGTTGGAGTTCAAAAGTGAACGGTTTTTTGAATGAGTCTTTAGAAAATTTGTTTGAAGCTTTGAGAATTTACCAGGAAATGACCCCGGATTCTCACGAAGATACTGGAATGTGTGAGTCGTTGCCGTTTATGATGACTTCGTCCGTGCACTTTTCTTTTTGCAGTGCGTTTTGAAATAAGCAGGTTCATGTCTCAGAAAGATCGTCTTTCCCAAGCGTACAAAATCTCACTTGAAGGTCTTTCAATCGTAAGGTCCGCTTGTCCCGACTGAGCATCCTGTAGTTGCAAAAGGTAAGAGGACCGTCATTTAAATTTTGAAAGTTGACTTTTTCTTTAGCGCTCTTCTATCACGGGCGAACGCTTTACTCTTTACACAGATATAAAACATGTATCCCTTTGTAGGCGTTACCGTTCCTCATACTACGCGAGGCCATATCAGCAGTCAATATGCATGATGCATTTTGAACGCTGGGAATGAGAACTTCCAGAAGAAGAGGGAAAGCTATTACTAAGACCTCTACCCGGACGAAGCCCTGCTATAGTGTTGACTGTTATACCATAGTTTATACCAACTCCTGATTAGGGAACTTGGGACTCAGTGAATTCCCGGACATACCCACATTTGACCTGCCTGTCAGCACGAATAATTTTATTATCCGGGCTGTCAGTGCCCGAAGCTCAGCACGGGACTCTACGTCGTTGCAACGCTCGCGTCCTCCTTGGGTTGCTGTATCAATCAACTGTGGTGCGCAACGGCCAATCGCGCGAGAATTATCAAACGCTTCGAGATCCTATGCCACATATAAGCTCAGGCTCGACCTATACACTGTACGTCGATTTTGTCGATTTTGTTCAACTTTTCCCTGCATGCCCTTGTAATCGTTTTCGTGGCGCACAGCCGCAGCGTCAATATGAGGAGTCGAACGCTGAACCGAAAGTGACGTCACTTAGATAGACCTTTGCCGTAACGCCAACGACGGCGGTATTAGTGAAACTGGTCGCGTTTTCATCCCCTAACGGATCGCCAACGGTTCGTTAATTATGACAAGGCACGTCACCATCCATCCGCAATGCCACCATTTCTCCCTTCACGTACTTTTTGGCGTAGATGGCTTCAGGAGAAAAGAACTTGCACAACCACTTTCGGTGGAGTGTATAGGAACTAATTCGTCAAGTGGAAAGATTTCTTCGAAAGTCGAGACAATCCTTCAGTAGACATAGTTCTAGTGAGAGCTACCAGTGAGGGCCGCGAAGAGGTAGCTAAGCTAATCATCTCTCTTTCCCACACGTCTCTCAACCCGGACGAGATTCCTTCAACGAGCGTCTGCGCGGGAAAATTTAAAATTTCCAACGAGAGTCACTATTTGTAAGAGGGGAGATTCATATACAGTATGGTTTGGAAGAAAAATGTTGAAATTGACTTCTGGGATATTTTCTTCGAAAGATTCATTTTTAGGATTATAACGACGCGGCTTAGGTGGTTGGTCTAAACCCGAGTCAGCGCGACGTAGCGAGGTAAATCCTATATAAGCGTGGGTCTTCGTCTTATGGCACGCTCGAGATTCACAATCACGTGTCATTTCGTCAAACGCTATCGGATGATATTTGCGCCTTGGGTTCGTTCAAGCACAGAGATATTTTAGTATGAAGCGACGCAGCGTAAGTTTTTGTGTGGCTTCCGTCTCTAAACCGATTTTTCACGTAGGCGAAAAAGAGCAAATGAGAGCAAATGCATAAGCGATTTATTTTTACTTCAGCACACAGACGACAAAAGAACATGAATTCGTAGAGACGTCCAGTAGACAATAGCAGCGCTCGACATAATTCGTGTGCCGCTAGATTTTTTAGCCGCCGATGTACTTGGCACTTTTGACACTGTCGTTGGGAAGTTTCATATCACCAGGTCCAGGGTAATCACCTGGTGTCAAGACCGAATTCGCTCCGGAAAAGCCGGTGTTCATGTAGAGTTGCCACGCTCCGACAGTTCCAACAATAGCCGAGCTGTACTTGACGTCTGCCGGAAGAGCAGCGCTAGATTGAGACAGCTCTTCTTTCCTTCCCCCGTAGTAATAGTGCTCGAACAAATCAAGGACGACGACCGAACCAGGAATTCTTCGAACAGAGTGGAATTTGAACTCCACCTGACCCATGGTTTTATCGAGAACGCGAATATTGCTTGCATTGCCTCCAGCGATGTCGTTGTTGTAGTTTTCGTTGGAGAAGAGGACCCATCTGTCGGGTCCAGTGGCGTAAGCCGCAGTTGCGGAAAAAGAACCATTGAGACCGTCTTCGTCTTTTGTGACGTCCATGGAGCCTCCTCCAGACATTGTGCATGAAAGTGCGCTTGCCATTTATGATTTCGAGAGATGCAGTAGGATTTGCTTTACTTCAGTATAGAAGCTTGTGCTGAGGACTGGTGCTTTGGGTCTCTTATATTTGGAGAGTATTCCACCCGCAGGGCAATTAGTGGTCACTTGTGGTTTCCGGTGAGCGTCAGTTGGTCCGGCCACAATCGTGAAAAACAACTAAACCGCTTCCAATCTGAGTTTGACTAGCCTTTCAGGAGGACTCGTAGGGCGCTTTTCTTTCGAACAAAGACGCCACTATTTCTCTTATCGTTGTCTTGACGACGTTTAAAACGTCTGTGAACGCAGCTATCTTCTCCGAGTGGGTAGCAGTTGGCCTCTTTCCACGCCTCCTCCTCACGCCTCCTCACGCAAGGTGTTTCACTAAAAACGACACAATATCCCTTTCGTCCGTCAGAGCAAGAACTGTGAACTATTCAGAACGTCACTGTTGAGGAATAAACCTAGCAGGTCCGCTCCTTTAAGCGGTCCATCAGCTGTACAGGGTGACGAAAGCGACCACGCCTCAAACGTCATTTCCGCAGCTGACCGCTACTTCCAGCTGTCCATTGTATACTTGACTGTAGTCTTTTGCTTGTAGAATAGAGCCATAAAGTCCTCCGTATCTTGCTATGAGGTTTGTGCTTTCAGCACGTCGAGAAGGTCAGGAAGCATATGCATGACCTCGTCTCCACGCGTTCTTATATCTCGGGCCGGCAAGAAGCAATTTCTTACTTTTGGTTATCTTCAAAATTTTAATAGTTGCATCCGTATTTGTATAGTGCGATTAGATGGCGAAATCAGCAACTCACCTAGAAAATATAAATTAGGGAACATGGCGTCATGAACTTTTGAACTGAAAAAGCCAAAGCAGGTTCCGCGGCGACGCTTAAATTTGTTTCTTCTACCACTAACGCAGATAAATCATATTGCGACAGCCGCTATCTAATAAATCATCGCTTACATGGATCTCAGGCGAATTGAAACTCGGGGCGAGACAATGCATTTCCCGTCTGGAAAAGCTTAAAAGTAATTTTCTATGTAAGACCACAATCGAGAAAATAAGTTTTCAGAAAAAAATTAGAGGAGAGCATTTCCTTGAGGTGCAAGGCAAAATGACGTAACCCGACGATTTCGCCTATATACAACGGACTGTGAAAAAAGATTTGTACACATTTTGATTGAGTAGCTAAATATTGAAATCTTTATCAGCCCAAAGGTCACAGTGTATATACGGGAAAGAAAACGACGGAAGTTGGGTTAAGGATCGTCTCCACTCACAAGAAATTTAAAGTTTGTGACACAAAATGCATGGATATAGCGGAAAAGTATGCAATAGATAAAAGTATGCATACTGGACTCCTTCTTGACGCGCGATCGCGGCCCTGTCAAGCAGGAACCTCGTTGTTATCCGACTCTTGATACGGGACTCTATAGAGGTTATTGAAATGACGTCACGCATCCACGTGATACCCTCCGTGAGTGGCAAGAGTACATGAGTCGCGATGGTCAAATCGTGCTGTGCTGTTGGTCGCTGCTATCCTGGGTGCAAGTTTCGCTTCTACCGCTTTCCTAGAAGCGACGCCGAGCGGCTAGAACGCTGGATCAGCGCTGTAAAGCGCGATAATTGGAAGCCGGGAAGCACCCATGGCTTCGTTCCTTGCACTTCATCGACCGAGAGAAAAGCGATGACCCGCTCTGTGGGAGTGGGAAACACGAGTGCCACTCAAGTGGCAGTAACCTAGAGTAACCCTTTTTGCCACTCAGCCTAGCGCGCTACTCGACAACTATGACGTATATGCATAACCTCTATGCTCCATTTAGTATGAAAATCGTCTTGCTCTTTGCTCTCGTGTTTTCCGCGCGAACGCTTCGGCCCTTTCTGAATACAAGTTCATCGTCAGCCTGAACGATGACGACACGTATCGGCTTCACTGGACAGTGAATACAGTAAGTTACCACTTGGAGCACTAGATCGTCAGTTTGAGGTCCACTGAATTTATGATAGACCATAGGTCATGGTGATAAGAGATGATTAGTATTGGGATGCTGAAAACCTTAACTTACCGATTTTCAACTAAACAAGCAATATTTCCATTATCAGTAGAACAATCCTATGTATAGTCGCGTTAAATATTATATTAGTAACGCTTTTCTAATTAAAAAACAATCAATTATATGTTGTCTTTCTTTTAGGCGATTCTCTCCCGGAGTTGTTTGAGCTGCCTCAAAACTTACACCAAGGCGTCGATTTGAATTTCAAATTGTTGACGTCATTATTGGCCGCATGACGTGTCTCCAAATCTTGACCGTTCTCGATCATCTTCATCCAGACGTTCGCTCATCTCCACTTCTCGCTCCTCTCGTCATCACTTTCCCGACGAGCAAAGCATGTGCCCGTGTCTCGATCCTTGCACATCGAAGAAATTTTCTTACTTGGATCAGTCAGCAATACAATTTGAATCGACGAAGCGTTTTCTCGTTGACTTTGCTCGCTCTCGAATAGTACGTGCGCGATGTCTAATTGGAACTCCAATTTCCTAATCTAGATCTACATGTCTTCGTTTCCATATCTTATATCGGTTGCGTAGCGTCGAGGCAGCACGAAGCTGTCTCTTTTGTCACAAAGAATTGTATGAGCAGCTGTCCGGATAGCTCACATTGGTTGTTTGAACGCGGATTCTATCGACGAAGCACGTGACGACCATGAGGCGAGCTATTTTGCTATTGATTTTATATGCTGTTGAATGACGTTGTCGAGAACGTTGTCGACGTCGCTTAAGCGGACTTTGCATTCTTTTGTTGTCGTCGCAACGGACGGCAGAAATCTGTCGCGAAATTTGACGGCGATAGTGCGCGCTTGCTCGCCGTACTTTGATTGTGACGACGTCGGTATGAAAACTTTATAATTATAATTTTATTTCCTTATTTATATGTATTTCGTATTTAGATTTTTGCCGTTTGATCGCAAATGAAAGAAACGGCAGTTTAGCCATCTAACGTCTCGTCGATGTCCTCAACTTCAAAAACTCTTCCCAATGCGTCCAAACATCTCTGTCGCTCAACCCAATCGGTTCTTCAAAATATGTCCTGCGTGCGGAAAGAGCGTTCGCGGAATCAGATATCGTGAGGAGTGCGTTGACGGCGACGAGAACGCTTACTTACAACTTGTCGTGCAAGATGGAGAGATTCTTTTGCTGCAGCGGCGACGTCGGATCGGAAATAGATGACACAGGAGCTATAAACAGTTTCCGTACATTCCTCGAGCAATATGCTTTCTCCTTTCGCTTTGACATTTCTCTTTGTCTATACGTACCATCATCACTTGCTCTCAAAAAAGACGATTAATTAACCTGTTCTCACCCAGGAAATCGTCGATGCAGTCAACAGCAACCCCAGCGCAAAGTCTATCAGTATTCTCTCACCCTGTACTAACCTAACGTTATTTTTTTTCATTTAACTAAGATGGACTGCGAGCTTGAACAATATTTTCGAAAACATGACCATAGGCGAAGCTCGTCGCATGGCGGGTTTTGCTCCCGATGAACGCCTGAGCGACGATCTTGCGTCAAACTACACGCGGCCTCGGCCAAATCGGGAAGAAGCAAATTTCTCGGGGTTAAAACAGTATCCACCTATATATATACCTTCAATGCACCATACATGCAAGTGGGGGAATATAATCCACCCTATTCGCGATTACGTTAGAATTGAAATACCCAAGAAGCCTACTATAAGCGCTTTAGTTTACGAAGGGAACGTGCAGCTCTTGTTGGGCGTTTACCGCAACCGGTAGGTAATTAATTGAATAAGGCTAAGAAATTCTAAATCGGGTGTACTAATATAGCTGTTTTTTTTCTGATCGGCTGGCTATTTCGAACAACGCGCAATTTCCAAGACTTTCTCCTCAACAGCTCGTTTCTTGCGATACTAACCAAGTGAACTATGGCCAATGTCAGCCGGGAAATCCACTGACGGCTATTCAAATCTATATGATGCAAGCCGGGTATTTATGTGTCGGATTTTAATTTATTTAATGGCTAACTAAATTTCAACAGAGTAGTAACAGAATTGTGCTATCCCTACGCAAGCGGAAATGGGGTTACGCCCCAATGCCACAACGGTCAAAGCTGCCCAAATCCTGCAAGCCCTCCTTCTCTTTTCTACAAAACTTCAGGCTGTGCTCAACTCTTTATACGGTGAGATTTGGGTTGTAAGATTCTGCTCGCTCAAAATCTAGTATTCCTATAATTAACTGCACTGTTTAGGCTAACGACGTTTTGTATGAACTGTATAGTAGAGGACCAATCATTTCGGGCTTTGTCATACCAAAGCGGAGTGTACCGCGCCATGTTAGTGGAGCATCTCTTAACGAAAAACATGCTCTTAGGATTCTTGGGTACGAGATTTAGCTGCAAAGAATGAATATAAATATATATATTTTTATTTATATTTATTCAAATCGCTCTTTGCTTTCATTGCACAGCTGGGGAGTGGAAAACGGCGAAGACTACTGCATTGGTAAAAAACATCGTATAACAATTTATCCGTTTTATTCGCGTTTCCTATAAGCTATGCGCAAACACATGGGGAAACAATTGGGGACAACTACACGGTATTTAATAAATTAAATATAATTTTGTATATTTCTTTGCCTAATTGCTTAAAACTAAGATATTTCAAAATCAGAAGAGGGACTAATGAGTGCGGAATTGAAAGAAACTTCATGACAGTGATTCTCTAATTCAAACCTGTTTATGCTTCGTTTTCCTTCTTGTTTTGTCGATCATGTCGTTTGTGTGCAATAGAAAATGACTGGTTTGTGATTTAAGTCTAACTACTAACGTATATACAATCACGTGGCAGGCCGGCGCCACCGTGACATAAATTTTTGGATCCAATTTACATTTACTTTTAGCAGCACTCATAGATTTCTATCCATTTTTACAACCTACAGTTCATCGCTTTGCGCGACGGAAAACGAAGTGTGAAGACGAGGTCTCAAACTTTCGAGATATGCAAGTAACGATCGATCGAGGGGGCCCCCACAAAGGGCTCGCATGTTTGTCCAGCTACGTACCTGTCAAATTTTCTCTATTAGACTCTTGACGAACACTTCTCTAAATGAATTGCAAGACAATCGGCAGCTTCGTCGCATTTGAGCCGCAATGGGCCTCGAATCGCCGACAGAACGCCCATAAACTTATGCCTTGACTTTTCTCGCCGCTGATGCTTCACGTCAAAATTTTTGGACTGTCACCGCCTCTTCAGACCAACGGACACGTCGTAGAGTCGCTGGAGACGAACGTTGATGTGTGTTGCCTGCAAGGAAGCCCGGAAGCTAACTGCACTCCGGATCACCTAATAGTTGTTTGCACAGTATTATTATTAGAGCTGCTACGATTTTCAACTGATCGTATAGTGGCATTTACTTGTAACCTAATTCTGCAGCTTCTTGACGCTTGGAGGTGTAGTAAACGATATATAAAACATATAGTATAGGTACAAACAGAGACGAGCATAAAACTAATAAAGCGAAAAACGGTGAATATCCAATGCAATTATAACTAACATCAAAAATTACTAAAAGACTCTGAAAACACAAAGTTGACGTTCTCTTGGCACGGGCCTGCCTTTGCGTAGATTTCTAGTATAAGTTAGGTATAATATCAGTAAGTACATTTGCCGCGAAGTAGGTAAGAAATCCTGATATTCCTCCGGTAGCTGCAAAACCTACCAATTGCCCCAGAGTGAGGCTTGTGGTCAACCCTGAGATAGCATATGTTAAAGTAAAGAAATTTTTCATTTGCGAAACAAATTGTTCAGCTAGAGTTCTCGTAAGAAATTTAGGTATTTTACCCGGGCATCCAACAGGCTGAGCAACATTTTCAAAGATATCCTCTAAGAAATCCTGCACCAACTGTATGGCTACGTTTTCGGCTGCATCCTTAGCTGCCTTTAGCCGCTCAACGAAATCTCTTCCTTCAGATATGCCTTTAAAATTTTCTACAAGAGCAATCGTTGTTTTGATGAGAAAGGAACACATTTAACCTACTTCGATCTGCTTCTGTCAAGAAGTTCTGTACTGATTTTCGTTACTTGCATGATGTACCAAGCAGCGTTTGTGCCTAGGATCTTTTCAAGCTCAGCCATAAAGGCGTCAAATTTAGCAGAGTTCATGTAACGTTTTATTGCAGTAGAAACGCAAACGCCTATTAGCTCTGCAGCGAGTGCTTGCCACATGCTGTTGCTTACTAAAAAGAACAGAAACGGTAATCAGCATGAATAATCGAATTAGAGCGGTTCTCTCAGCATTGTATTGTAAGTGGAAATTTTGATCATTTGGAATCAAAAGCAATGAGTTATGTTGCCAGGCGCTTCATAAAGTATCGCGCGTTGTCAATTAATTGTGTACTCACCCTGTGTACTCACTACATACGTCTACTCTTAGGACCTGAATGCTGACGCGACTAAGCGCTGAAAATTGCTAGACTAATTGTATTACATAGCAAAAACCCACTTTATGCGCCAGAAAGTTCAATACTACTCTTTTTGCAGCAAAGGTTTCAACTGGCCAACAGCTTTCTCAATTACCTAACTCTATTGGTATAGCTTCAAACAAAGAGCTTACCGAAGAAGATCGCAGAGGTTGGAACGTCTCAAAACACGCTCAAAGAGCTGTAGTTGGGGAGGGGTTCCCAATTATGGACAGTCCCGGAAGGTCCCCTTGTTTGTTCGAGCACTACGCTATAAGTATCTCACCGTTCGAGCTGCCTCATACCTCATCTTAGAGCTAAAGGAAAGAAGATTCTGCGGTAGGAGTTTCGGGTGTCTGCGACTGCGCATTTGCATGCTGACGCACAAAGTTTACCTAACCTCGGCTGTTTTTACCCGAATAACGTTGGCGCTAATGATGGACACCCCCGTATCTTCGCCGCACTTTAACGTATACATGCATGCTATATATCAAACGAAAGCTCAGACATTCCTCTTTCACATCATTCGCGCGGTAACAATTTTTGTAAAGAATTCGGGCAGAAAACCGCGTTTTCTTATAGCGGCGAAATACTCTATTACGATCTACTTCTTTTGAAGCAATCTTTAGTCAAATCTATTATCCATGCTAGAAAAGTCTTTTCATTATACTAAGAATGTCTTTCCTTGAAAATAGTTGGTAAATTCAATGGCACCATGCTTGCTTGCCTATATGCTGATTCGCGAGGCTTTAGGTCTAATCCCACTTCTATCTACTTTAAAACACTGCAGACCTAATTTGGCACTAAATTTATTACGCCTGTCCTTCACAACTTGCAACGCGGAGTGGAACAAAGGAAGCTCACTCGCATATCCGGGGAATAGCCAAAACTCTTTCTCCTTTGGCAAAGTATGGTGCTACAACAGTGTCAAAAATCAATGGATTAGTGTAGTAAATTCTGAATACAGAAAAGTGAACAATAAACAGTCATTCACAATTGAGTATTCACTATTCACTTTTCAGGAACAGTATTCAGTATTGAGTATTCACTTTTTACGGTTCAGAATTCACTAATCCATCATTTTTGACACTGTTGTAGCACCATACTTTGCCAAAGGAGAAAGAGTTTTGGCTATTCCCCGGATATGCGAGTGAGCTTCCTTTGTTCCACTCCGCGTTGCAAGTTGTGAAGGACAGGCGTAATAAATTTAGTGCCAAATTAGGTCTGCAGTGTTTTAAAGTAGATAGAAGTTGGATTAGACCTAAAGCCTCGCGAATCAGCTTATAGGCAAGCATGGTGCCTTTGAATTTACCAACTATTTTCAAGGAAAGACATTCTTAGTATAATGAAAAGACATTTCTAGCATGGATAATAAATTTGACTAAAGGTTGCTTCAAAAGAAGTAGATCGTAATAGAGTATTTCGCCGCTATACGAAAACGCGGTTTTCCACCCAAATTCTTTACAAAAATTGTTACCGCGCGAATGATGTGAAAGAGGAATGTCTGCGCTTTCGTTTGATATATAGCATGCATGTATACGTTGAAGTGCGGCGAAGATACGAAGGTATCCATCATTAGCGCCCACGTAATTCGGGTAAAAACAGCCGAGGTTAGGTAAACTTTGTGCGTCAGCATAAAAATGCGCAGTCGCAGACACCCGAAACTCCTACCGTCTTTCCTTTAGCTCTAAGATGAGGTATGGGAGAGCTCGAACGGTGGGATACTTATAGCGTAGTGCTCGAACAAACAAGGGGACCTTCCGGGACTGTCCATAATTGGAAACCCCTCCCCTACTCAGTTAGGTCACAAGATTATTATCCGGGTACCCCATCTCACGCGATCAACAAAGCGAAGGTTTCTCTTGCGTAGGCGTTCCTTGTCTTTGCTCATCGTGTGCACACTCGCTATGATTCAACCACTCCTTTATCTATGATTCGACAATAGGAATAGTGCATGTGACGTTCCAATGACGTCGCTGGGGGTCTTGACGCGCGTTAGTGAAACCAAAAAACCCTGATTTCTTCAAAACGAAGAAGCTTTTGAATGACATTATTTCTTGATCTTAGAGTCTGCGCAATATAGTTGCCTTGCTAATGCAAAAATGGATAAAAAAAAGGAGGTCTTGGCTTCGTTCCAGCGCCTTTTTTACTCCCACCTATGATGGGCTAATTGCCTACTTCCGAGAACGCTCTCCTGGCTTAGCCGAACGTCCAATCTCCCTGAATTTTTGCAACACGATAGGTGCAACTTTTGTCAATTCGTCGCACGGGCCGAGGGTTCTCAAAGAGTGCGTGATGTGATATAGTACATTGCAGATTTGTGACCTTTCAGCAGGTGCGCAGTATTGGCGACCGACGTACCTATCATGGTGCAAAATTTCAGGATCGAAGGAACAGCTTAGGTAGGAGAGCGTCTAATGAAATAAACGCAAATAAGTAACAAAAGTCTGAATGTAGGTACCTATTCAACGACATCTTACGAATGCGTCTGAAGAAATGGATACGTAATTAATTCTGAAACAGAAAAACTTGAAGTTAACGTGAAATTTAATTTTCAGCAGCGGCCATTCAAGCCCAGCTGCGACAGAATAGGATCGCGTTCATGTGACAGAACTGGAAGAGAAACTAAACGAGAATGTTGGTCAGGCAGCAATGTTTGTTATGGAAACCCAGCATTTGAGAAACTTCTGGGGCTCGATAGCGACGTCACTCTTTTTCAAGAAAGACAAAAACCAAATGAGTGAATTTAATAATTTGCTAAACATCTCTGAAACGCCTCTGCGGGAATCTTCCAAAATAAAATTAGCACAAACGAAGACTTCTACCCCAGACTATCGCAGACGGTCTTCTATCCTATGCTCGTCCACATACCCACTACGGAACAAGTAGGAACGATGTTGACCAATCATTTGAATAATGAAAACGAATTCTGCGTTTTAGACAAAAGTCGAAGCAACCGACTCTTTGGCAAGTCTCATTCAAGTCGGCGATCTCAGTCGACGAAATGATTCATGCCTATGCGGCTCGGCGCGGTGCAGCAACGATCAAGCAGAGGAAGGATACGTATTCAGGCGCTACGAAGCAATGCATGATCTTTCCATGTTCTACCGCTCCCAATCTCGTTCCCCTAAATCTCTTAATTCTATAGGGATTCCAACAAAGACAATCACGTTACCACGGCGACCACGTGGAACGACACGAGCAATAGTTTCATGCAAGGCTACTGCAAAAAAGATCACGTAAACGGAAGGACAGCGCAGCTCGAGCTCTGGTGGAATTCTGAAAGATCATATGTCGTGTGCTAGTGACAACTGCCGCCAGGAAGCGAAATCGTCCAATTACAACCAACAAAGATTGCTTTGTGTTTAACCACCTGCATCGTGTGTCTACGCTATTTCTTCAATTGCTCGAAACGACGCAGCGTTCGACGATAACTTGTACTGAAGAGGTCGCATATGGGGCCCCCATGGTTCAGTATGTTTACTGACTGGGCTCTGCAGGAGTACGCTGGAATGCCTATTGCTGATGAGGCGCGTAGAGCGCTGTGCGCGCAGTCAAGTAGTCTGCTCATGAAGGAATGGCTCGAGCACAATCACGTACATGAAAATTATAATTCAGTCTACGGGATTGGCAACGATGTGCGCGACAGCGATCCGTTTTATCACTGGGGCGCTTTGACCGCTTCATAGCTCTTATCGAAGAAGGCTGGTAAACAAAACAAGTTATGACGTACAGTAAATCTTGTCATATTGTAGCCTGGTCCCCCTGCCCTTTCACTGGTGACAAGGTATAGTCAAGTTGATGTGAACTGTGTGCATTATCAAGTTACTGTGTACTGCCTTAGGGAAGTGTTCCTTTATGCTCAATGACTACCACTGAGTCGGACTCGTAGCCTTAAATTTTCTTCTGGTCTTCATTTGATTCGGGTACGATGCCATTCCCCAATTTGGCAAGCCAAAGTAGATCGAATGCCTTGCAGCACATTGTGAGGACAATTTGGGCTTCAAAGTAAAAAGAACCACTTGAGAGACGCCAGCAAATAAGGAAAAGCTTCTTTGCTTAACTCTTCAAAAACACGCCGCAAAATTGAGGTATACACAGCCAGCTGTGTCGATTTCTCAAATGATCAACAAGATGCATGATCGATTTGTAGACGCACTAGCCTGCAAAGTCAGACGCTACGTGAGTTACTTGGTAGATGTGGCGACAGATCACTTCGCGTATGACCTGGCTTTCGACGCGTATGGCCTGGCTTTCGAGGCTACCTAGCTATAGATACACAGTCTTGACTCCGATCAATCTATAAGCAAAGAAAGGCGTTTCTCCGCCGCTTTTTTCGTCTTGGGTGAACGTAAGGGAGCTGCTCGACTCGGTTTCCTAGTCCCTAAGAGCTGTTTAACGTGCGTTACCCTGCTAAGATCTCTCTACGGCGACAAAGTTTGAAGAAAGAATGCTGTGGAAGACACTGTGTGGAAACATTTGCATTGATCCGAACGCATTTGAAATTTGGATTGCTCGGATTTAACCGGATTGGAGCGAGATTCTCTTTGGGCGCGTCCCGGATAAGACGTACGTAAGACTCGCCAAATGAAATGGACGATTACCTTTGCGATATCGACTAGAACAGCAATGGCATATGCTCATATGCCTTTATTCGAAGGATCTTATTCGATAGCTCTGCATGCGTGCATCGAATTGTTCTAGCACGTACGGTTCTAACTGGTTCTAGCGTGAGCCCAGCTCGCTATGCTCACACTTTTCCGAAGAGTTAGCAGTTCCTCTCTTCTTCCAAGGAACTCTCTAACGCTGTAATCTCTAACTTGTACCCATATAGTATAATTATTAGGTTACCACTTCGGACCCTTCGTCCGGCAGTCGTCCTCAGTTTGAGGTCTGATAGACCATATAGGTCATGGTAAAGCAGAGATGATCGTTATTGGGACGCCAAAAAGCCATAACTTATCGATTTTCAAATAAAGAAGAAATATCTCCTCTTATTATATTTATTAGTAGAACAACCCTATAGAGTCAAACAACTTGTGCGTGTCAAATTTAATATTAGTCATGCTCTTGCAAATAATTTTTTAGGGAAGCTGAGTTTTTCAAGTAAAGGAATTGCCAGATAAGAAAGTACACCTATTGTGCTTCACCTAGCTAATAAGCACTACTACGAGATCAAAAGATTGATTCAGGTCAAATGCCTCTCCCCCGCTGTTAAGCGCAAAACAATAATTGATAATTGCGATAGATGAAATTTCTGAACAAAAACCACGTACTATATATTAGATGAGTGACACTAAAACCTTAGAATGCTGATTTCTAAATAAACGCGCGAAGCTAACTCTAATACAGTAGATGGCTGGCGTAAAATTAATAATAAAAAAAGCCTAAGTAGATCTTTCGGAAGAAAAAGTTGCTTACTACCGCTTTAGATTCTAGACCAATTCAGAAAACAAGCAATTCGAATGCAAGTTTGAGACTGTAACACAGAATATCATATTGATTTAGGATAACAATGGAGTAATCTCCCAAGCCACAGAACAATGCACGAATCTTGCGGTTTTAAGTATTCTCGTCAGACAACAAGAAGAACTATTTTAAACTTGCGTGTTATTCCGTAATTGGAAATATTATTGAAAAAGGCAGTAGCATAGCTGTAATAGATACCTTCTCGAGTGTAATTATGGGAAACGGGGAAAACACGCTCGCTGTCGTCGTCAGGCGCGAAGCTGCCATTGTACTGTTGGCAGTCTATCTCTTTTCCAGACCAGCAAATGCAAAGGCTGAAGTGTATCAAGAAAAGTAATTCATTAGGTGCTGTTATATCACTTAGTTTACTGGTAAGGGCTTTCGTCTTTGGGACAATCGTTTGTAAAAACGGTTATCTCTCCATAAACAGTCGTTCCGTTCATATCGACATGGAAATGTGTCAATTCGTCGCTCACTTGAGGTTGGCAGTCGCCTCTTTTTGCAGGAAGGTTAGAACAGTTGTATTCTAAAGGTTTTGGCAAAATTAATCTTTTTCAAGTTTCTAATAGGCACATATGCTGTGAGCAAAATACTCTATTTGCCGCAGTGGGTAAGAGCAACTGAAACAACGATGCATTTCGCTAAAATTAAAAATTGACTTTTACCTGTTTCTCTGAAAGATCGATGATCCTCTGTATAAACTAGCTGTGCAGAGGTATCTTCAACCTACCAATCTTGATAAATAAATGTAAAGTTCGATTTTAGGCAGCGCTTACGCGTAATCCGTTGTAGAAATTGAAGAGTAAGAAGAGTCCAAGACCAATTGCAGCGAACTTCATGTTTGCCAACCTGAACAGGCTATATTTAGCGTTACATAGCAGAACCATGCAACACGCGTAATAATATTTAGTTTCTGCAGGCCAGGGGATCAGGAGAAATGTTTTCCAACGTTTCAATCTGGTAAAAAATTACGTACTGAGTTTCTAACCGGCGTCACTGCTGCTACGATCAGACTGAGGAAAGTCCTTTATATTATGTCTTCATGTATAGGAAGCTAACTAATTCAATTAGCTCTTCCAGTCGACATTCCCTGCTAACAACGGCTTCTTTCGGGCAAAGAAAGGACAAAAAAAACTTGCAGTTTAGATAGAAGGTGAAGCTCGCCAGTGCAACAAAGATGTAGCTCTTTGCGTTGCTGAGATTTTCTATGTCGGATGACGCCCTTTGTCTGTAGGCCACACCTGATTATCATCGCATATCATTCAGCTGCTCTGCGATGAGTACCTTCTGCTTCCTAGAGACGTAGCAGCAAAGGTACACAACCAAACGCGGCTTATAGCCGAACGCTCTCGTACCATCGCCACGTAAAGGTGAGTATAAATTGCGAGCAAATCGACTGGCAGCTGGTATTAGTCTTACGTAGTATCTTGGCAGGGTAAACTTCCTTTACAAACAATAGAAGGTCATTGTGTGAAGGAGGCGTCACGTAATTATCTATTTAGCATCGCATCAACAAGCTTCACCTAGAACGTGTTGCTTCTGCTCTCTGCAGTCGTAGCAGAACGTGGGTTACACAGAAGAAACTTAGACAAAGGTAATCTGGGCGTCTTCCGTTAGAGGTAAGTGTAGATTTTGAGAGAACTGACTGTCATTTGGTACACTATTTATAACAACTAATGCCGTCATCTGCATTTGGAAGGTAACTCAATTAGAAAAAACCTACCGTATAATACTAAAAAATGCGGAACAAGCTTCAGTTCTGATAACGCAGTTGTGCAATGGCCGCTCCTCCAAAAGAAGATGACTACGGCTTTGCCACGAAAGCGGTGCACTGTAGCCAAAGCCCTTCTCAGTGGAATTCTCGTGCCATCGTTCCGCCTATTACTCTCTCTGATACATTTGAGCAAGACGTTCCAGACGTCCCCCAGGTAATGACTGAACAATGGGATGCAATAGAACGTATAGTAGACTCATCCTTCCTCGCGTTCACATGACTTTATACTGCCTCGCCTAACACGTACCACTTTTCTACGAGGTTGAACATTCGATTGAAACGTAAGCTCTACTTAAGATGTTTATTACATGGGCGTTAGAGCAGGGGGGTTCCGAGTTGGGCTCGAGGGTCCAGCCTGTGTTTGGTGTCGCGCTCGTTGTGTCCGGTCCCAAGCAACAGGATTGAGTCACAACGGGTGAGTTAGGATTAGGTTTCAGATTGTAGTAACAGCCAATCCCCAGCAACTTTACAGGAACCGGGCTCGCAGGTGATTGGCTAAAAGGCCGTAATTCCGTTAAGATCGCGAGCGTCACGGTAGTCAGCCTGAATCGATGTGCGGCCGTCCCGAACCGTCTTCCAGCGGCGCTTCGCCGACTCCCGTCGCTCAGCGCAGGCGTTTCTCGCTGAAAAAGGGGCCTGGGGAAGTTCCTTGAGTGGCGTTTGGAGCAGGCGAAGACGGTTCGGGGCGTTCGACATGACCACCGTAGATGGACGACGCTCGCTCGCAATTCTACCTAATTACGGCGTTATGGAAGCGGTGATAATTGCACCTTTCCTGCCAATCACCGGTGTCTCTACAGATTCTTGTGCACTCGCTCGTGATTGGCTGTTACTCAAATCTGCCCTACTCACTCTCACGCTAATATATTATAAACAAACATAAACGATCTCTAGATTGGTGAACGAACGTCAGTAAGGTACTCTAATGTGATTCACTGGGCTGCACCTGCGAAAGGGTTGTAGACTTGCTCTTCTCCCTTCCCGTCGTTGTGCGGTGGAACAGCACACTGTAGGGTCTGGAGACGAGCCTATCAGTACTGTAAACACTCGGTTATGTAACCGCGACTCGATTATTTAACTTTCCCAAACTGATGTTTTTTGCGTCACCGGTTTCCATTATTTGAAGTAAGCGTGTGAATTGCCGGTGACAAGCTTGCAAAATCTTATCGCGTGCATTGCCACTGCATTTCTGGGTTCCCCAAAATTGTCGAGTCTCAATTTAAGGCGTTTGCTAATTAAGCAAGTTCTACCCCATACTACCATTTCAGATCGCACCCGGCAGCTTTTGAGCAACAGCTCGGGTTGCAGTATTGCATAACTAAAACTGTACACGGTTTCCTAAGCACATTAGCGACTGGCTTCCTATAAAGTCCTTATAATTAATTAAATAGGAGTTTGAGTACTCCCGCATGAACAATCCAACTCGTCTAATACTTGAAAATGTTATCGCCGCACTCGAAGGCGCAAAATTCTGTAAGCGACATATTCTCCTCAAAAATGATCAATCAATTTTTCTCGAAGGCGTAGCACTTGGCTCAGGTCAAGCTGCCATCAACATTGTAGGAAATGCCTTTCTTACTCCTGGCGACCACGTCGTTTGCACTCAAGATGCTTACAGCGGAACAGTTCTGTACCTATCAGATATTTTAATTCCGAAAGGAATTCAAGTTGATTTTATTGACATGACGAATGTTGATAATGTTCTTCCGTCTCTCAAGCCTACAACTAAAGTAGAGTGGGTAGAGCGAACGTTTGCAAAACCTAAAAGATATACAACAGATGGTTTGGATCGAAACTCCCTCTAATCCTGCCTTGAAAATTACTGACATCAAAGCCGTAACTGACGTCGTAACTGCATATGCTCAAAGCAAGGGAATAGTAAGCCATGCATTCCAGATGGTTTCTGGTTATGAATAAATCCGGTTGGTTTTAAGAACATACTCTGTGTTGCTGATAACACTTTTGCCACTCCGTATTGCCAAGTAGGTTTAAACAAGAAGGTAACATCGTAAGCTTAGGAACGTCTAGCTTGTTGTTTTTGGTAGCTGCCACTGACACTTGGCGTCGATATCATTGTTCACTCTGTTTCCAAGTATATGGCGGGTAAAAGCTATCAAAGCAACAAAAAATTTATAATAGATTTTTCTAGGTCATTTTGATGGTATCATCGGAGCTGTTGTCGTAGACGACGTCGCTCTTCACGAAAAATTGAAATATTATCAGAGCTGTAGGATTGTCGCTAAGAAACGCACAATAATTAACATTTCTCATTTCTTTGCTCAACTAGATGGCGGTGCAATTCCGTCACCTTTTAACTGCTACATGGCAACTAGGGGGATCAAAACGCTTCCTCTGCGAATGGATAAACAGATGAGTAACGCTCAAGCTATAGCGCTATATTTGCAAAAGCAGCCGGAAGTCGATTTTGTCAGTTACCCAGGTTTGAAATCAACTTCCTGATTTCTTATTAATTTTGAATCGTAGGTTTGGAAAATGATCCAGGCCACGACATCGCAAAAAAGCAAATGACCGGTGGTTATAGCGGCATGGTGGCATTCGCTCTTTTTGGAGGACATTCAGATGCTTCTGATTTCCTTATGCATCTAAAGGTAAAAGTTGCTTTTCTAACTTAATTAATAGAGAAAAGAAGCAGGTAGCGCCCCGTCTTTAGCTGTTCAAGGTTGCAATCAGTTTGGGTGGCGTCAACAGCTTGGTTGAAATCTCGTAAGACGCCGAGCTATTGATGAGTGCCTTAAATAAATCAGAAATAATTAATAGAGCCGTCATGTCTAAAAGACGCGTTTCAAAAAAACTTAAAGAGCAAGCAAACCTAACTGAAACTTTGGTAAGATTTGTGCTCTGTGTTGACAAAGAGGTGAAGTTGTAAATAATTCATTTCTTGCAGATTAGACTTTCTCTTGGAATTGAAACACAGCAAGATCTTATTAATGACCTTGAACAAGCTTTTGGTGCAATTCGAGAAGCGAAAAACAAATCTTGAAGATAGAAACTTTGTTATAGTCTGTCTCAGAGAACGGGCTTGCAGCTTAGTCAATTTTACAATAGAAACGTCCGTCAATCCGTATTTCCATATCAGCATTTTGTGTTATAAATTCGCCATGCTAAATCTATGCATAAAACATAAACCGGTATACAAAAATTTGACAGCATACCCACGATACATTGGTATTGGGTTTTAATCCGGGTATCCTGTTCCACGTGATACGAAGCAAACGTTCGGCGATATTCCTCTCTAAGAGCATACTCTAGCAGCGATTCCGAAGGGCAGGATATTAATGCTCCACTCCGGGATGAAGTGCACTCCGGGATGAAGTGAAGACACCTCAGGTTCGCACCGGTTCCCCCTTGCGTAGACATGCCATGTCTTTTGCCATTGTTTGCACTCTCGCTATGCGACGACGATAGGATTTCGGGTTTAGGACAGCTGCCACTAAGTAAAGCGGGTTCTCGTTTGGTCCTGAAATTAGACCTCTATAATTTATTAAGAGGGTTTGCGCAACACACGTGATGCCAAGCAAAATATATAGACGTCCTTATTGTCTAAAAAATTGTATTCACCTATATTATTTAATTTTCATGTTTTAAAATGGATATAGGTCGG
Source organism: Oscarella lobularis (assembly GCF_947507565.1). Lineage (NCBI taxonomy): Eukaryota > Metazoa > Porifera > Homoscleromorpha > Homosclerophorida > Oscarellidae > Oscarella > Oscarella lobularis. The sequence goes on from NC_089184.1 coordinate 2,890,571, forward strand.
TTCTCTTAGAGATATACCATAATATTTGCATGCTTTCGGACATATGACGCTCTTTCGACGTAAGGGCTTTTGTCTGTTTGTGTGTTTGGTCATGGGGAGCGAAGGCACGTCTGCCATTGGTCCTTTTTCCTCGGAGACAATATTTTTTCAATTTTACTGCTGGAGCAGCTTTTTCTCTGTTGTACACGGTCGATTCGGACTGTAACCCGTTTTTTCTTCTCACCGTCATGCGCTGATAAGCATTCTACTTGGCTCGCCAAATTGGGAAATGGCATTATCAGGCTACCTTGCTCCGAGTTCGATTCAATGGTAGTCATTGAGAATGCATGCCTAAAGTGAGCCATGAGTAGTAAAAAACACGACTCTAAGGCGATACATAGGAAACTGTAAATATTTTGCACTCTATAGAACTACAGCAACTGTTAGCGCCGTCCACCTATATAGAATGACGGCAATTGTTGATGCCGTCGACCTATAGGATGACTGCAGCTATTGACGCTGTCGATCGGTCTTTGAACTATATAGGATATTGGAAACACATCTTTTGGATGACGGCAACTGTTGAGGCCGTCTATCTATAGAATGACGGCAACTGTTGTCGACGTGGATGAGCTCGAGACTTGAGCTCAGCCACGTCCATGACAGTAAACGCGTAGGCGCGCGCTTGTTTATATACTCACGCGACTATCTGCGCCACGCCCTTATAACCCTTGGCTAGACCGGTTAAACCGGCTGAACTCTGTATAAACACCGCAGACCTGCTCTCTTGTTTTGGACCGCAGCGAGCAGCAGAAGGGTGAGATCATCTCATTTGTACGGTATCTAGTCGCCGGACGCTTGATATCGATCTCTGTCACTAGTTAACTTACGTATATAAGGCCTATGTATAATTCCTGGACTCTAGGACGATTGACGCAGTGTGCCAATGTTCACTTTGGCTTTGCCGTGGTGGGCATTTTTTCTAACGACTTTCTTACCTGCTCAAGGTCTCGTTGACCAGTGTGTAGGAAAGATATTAAAGGCAATTTCTCTGTAGGGTGCTCTTTAGTTTGCTTCAATGGCGGTTACTCTTCATCCGATTGTTCTCACTGTGTTTGTCCTTCAGGATGGACCGGTCTTCGATGCTCTAGCGCAGGTTTGTACAGTCTGAAAGACCGTGACACAGACTCTGATTTATCTCTACATAGCGCCTTGTGGGGATGTCCTTAAGGCAGCAGCAGGTTATCTGACTTCGCCCGGCTTTCCTGAGAATTACGTCAGTAACAGAAACTGTACTTGGACGTTTGACCCTTCGTTGTCCCCATCTGTTATCCTGCTCAGAATAGTTCACATCAATTTGAATGGATCAATAAGCGATTCTCTAAGGATTACAGATCGCACTCAGAATTTGACCGTCACACACCTTCATCGAAAAGATGTTGAAGACGGAGACGTTATCAAAGTGGACTCGTCCGTTGTGATACGATTTTTCTCTGGTTTACACGTCTCGTCTCAAAGAAGCTTTGTGTTGGAGTACCAAGTATTCCCAGGTATGTTTCTGCTTATAATTGATATCTCCATACGTAGAAGACTTTGTTTTAGGAGTAGAACCTGTATTTATTTCCACGCCAAATGATACGACGATTTTGAAGGGTGAAACGGTGTCTCTTGCCTGTTTATCGACTGGCTCTCCGCAGCCTATTGTTCGGTGGGAAAAAGACGGTAGAAACGTCATTCTGCCTCATGGCAGTGAGAACGGGGAACTTCTTATTCAAAGTGCCAACGAGACGACTGATTCTGGGATGTACGATTGCATAGCTGAAAACTATTTAGGATCAGTTACACACCAATTCTTTGTGGCAGTTGAAGGTATTTGCTCTTATATGTACATTCAGTCAAAGATAACATTTTCATTTTGTAGTTCCTCCTAGGATCACTCATGCACCCGTTGATGCTGTTTTAGATGTTTTCCTTCCTCGTCAGTTCGTCTACTTTCGATGTGAGGCGTATGGAATTCCAGAGCCGGAGATTCACTGGAAAAAGGCGGGGTTGTAGTTTCTCTTCGCATATTCCTCACTCACTTGATCTATGTAGAATGGGAACTTTATTAAAAATCCTTCCTACCTGTCAAGCGCAAATCGATGGATTAGAGTTCGTGTCCGCACTGAAAGGTTTGGTGAGTTCAGCTGCTACGCGAATAATTCTGTTGGAGAAGTGGAGTCTCTGCCGGCTGTTTTTTCCGGAAGGAATGCTTCAGGTAGAGTCCCGTATCAATAGTCGGACAACATCAAATCCCGGACAGCTTCACGCGTTCCCTGCTTGACAGGGCCAACCGCGCGTCAGTTATTTTGGAAGCTTAGGTGATTAGCATCTCTGGCATACAGCAGTTGCGGAGCGATCAAGTCGCACATAAGAGCAAGAGAGGTTTGTTTTTTTTTTTTCGGGTAATCTAATCTCGGACGGACATCATCATATCCGGACAACGCGATTTTCTCGTCAACCGTACACTTTGAGAGCAAAAGCCGCATATCGATCGAGAGCTCTATCGTTCCTCTATCTAATGCCGTTTAGAGTACGCCGATCCGACCTGCGGTCGCTGATAAAATCGAGTTTGAAAAGAGGCACTTCTGTATCAAAAGTCGGACACCCTTTTTTCTTCTAAACCGGATTCTCTTCGACAAGCGCATGTAAGTGGAATTGTATGAAGATACTAACGGCCGTATTAACATAAAACGAGCAAAAGTGGCTAAAATTATAGACTTAGCTTCTAACTCACTTTCGTAGATCGCATAGCATCGATTAAGGCTCTTCGCAGTTTTTAACAAGTATTTCTGGTCGCTTAGACACATTTGAGCAGGTTTTCTCATTTTCTAAAATTGAATTGAAAATTGAAAAAAAACGCTAAAAATGGCACAAGCAAGCAGAAAATCTTGTCAAGGCTCTTTGCAGTTTTTGACAAGGATTTCTGGTCGCTTAGACACATTTTAGCGGGTTTTCTCATTTTCAAAAATTGAAATTGAAAATTGAAAAAAACGCTAAAAATGGCACAAGCAAGCAGAAAATATTGTTAAGAACCCCCGAAGAGCTCGGATTGGTGTCTCGCGATGAAAGAAACTAAGTTGGTTAGCCGAATGAGAGTACTTTTGCTCAATTTTTGCACAAAAACTACTCTCATGCGGCTACTTTTGCGTGTTTCATCTTACTCTAGACGTTGGTTTTCTCAACGTGTTTGGCTTACATGCGCTTGTCGAAGAGAATCCGGTTTAGAATAAAAAAGGGTGTCCGACTTTTGATACAGAAGTGCCTCTTTTCAAACTCGATTTTCTCAGCGACCGCAGGTTGGATCGGCGTACTCTAAACGGCATTAGATAGAGGAACGATAGAGCTCTCGATCGATATGCGGCTTTTGCTCTCAAAGTGTACGGTTGACGAGAAAATCGCGTTGTCCGGATATGATGATGTCCGTCCGAGATTAGATTACCCGAAAAAAAACAAACAAACCTCTCTTGCTCTTATGTGCGACTTGATCGCTCCGCAACTGCTGTGTGCCAGAGATGCTAATCACCTAAGCTTCCAAAATAACTGACGCGCGGTTGGCCCTGTCAAGCAGGGAACGCGTGAAGCTGTCCGGGATTTGATGTTGTCCGACTATTGATACGGGACTCTAGGTAAATACCTTTCAATTTGACCTGCATTTTGTCACTTTTATAGGCTTTGAGATTCCCGTGCAAGTTCGCCGCAGTTTTTTGGTTAGCGCTAATTCGTCATATGCTTTTGTATTTGACTTTTGCTGTCGAGCTACTCTCAATATTCAAAAAATGTTCAAAGATGGCCGTAGAATTGGTGGCTTGAAATATCAAAACGCGGAATTTAGCAATTATCAGAGAGTGGCATTTGAGAACGCAACAGTTAGCGACTCTGGAGTGTACAAGTTTGAGATTGAGGTCATTGCGGAAAACCGTAAATATTTTGTAACATTTCTTTTTCAAGCCATTGACGTAAAAGGTCGGTGTGTAGGTAAACATAGATTTTCTTAGGTAACGGTATCTTTTAGCATTTCCTCGTCCAATCATGTCTCCTTCGACGCAAATCTACCCTTTTCATCCCGGAAAATCTCTTCTTTTAGTGTGCACTGAACGACTGACAAATCCTAGTTGGTCTTTCACCTGGTTTCTGAATGGCGTCGAAATGAATAATACAGGACTTTCACACGCTGTTTATAACTACGAAAGAAAATCTTATTTGAATTTTCAAAACTTGACGAAAATTATTGTGGATAGATTCAACCATTACAATAGGCGAGGAGATTTTGGAGCAAACTTCACTTGCCAAGCCAAAGCGACATACTCCGATCAGGCCAAAAATACATCTGCTTTTATACGTAAGTGTCAGTATAAGGTGTGCGGAGATATTCACTGTGCACATCGATATAGGTCTTCCATCGCACATGAGATCTTACGAATACTTTTGGTCTCTCTGGTCATCTTCAACCAAATGCAGTGAGATTTGTGGCAAAAATTCAGGTTTTCGTTTACGGCACAGAAAGTGTTTTTATGGAAACTCCTTTCGTTATCATTGTTACGGTGGTCGAAACTCGGTCGAAGATTGTTCTAGTCAGCAAAACTGCAGCTCAGTTACAGGCAAGTACACGTAGAGCATCCAGAGGCATGGTTACATTGTCTACTTTTAGATTTACCAGCGGAAGCATCTACAAGACGTCTAGATCCAGAAGCCGGTAGCTTCGAATAATTTTTTTTTCATTGAGTTGTAATAGTTTCTGCTTAAGAGGGACTCTCAGCAGGAGCGGCTTCTGGTGTGACGTTTGTAACAACGCTAGTTGTTATCGGTGCTGTTGCATTCGTCATTGTGGTGATTTTAAAGAAGGAAAAATTTTCTTTTTGTCTATCACCTCAAGCCAAAGCTGACAAACCTGCAAACGCATGTTTGGCCAGACCAGTGATTGCGGAAGCCAATATGAAATCGAGTAAAAGTGGGCAGAATGTTTCGGATAATGCCGTTCGTGGCCAAGAAAAGATAGCCGAACCCGTTTATGAAGACGTTGAAAATTCTTCTCCAAACCAGAAAGACAACATTAGATGGACCACTACTTCTCTCTATAGCGAGGGAGAGACAGAAGAAACTCGTGATTAGCAAACCAGACGCGAGTTTTCATTCCACTCTATATAATCAGGTAACAGGTAGCAGAAAAATCCGATAAGCCCTTTTTCTTACCTGAAGTTCTTGTAGTTGAAATGTTAGATTTCCTGTTGCGTTCCTCAGTGTGGTCAGCGTTTAGAGGAGAATTGCTTGAAATTTTGTTTATCGGTCGTTATACAAAATAATGAGAGAGTCACGTGGATTCCTTATCTTTATGTGTACTTGTTGTGTGATTATGTTATAGTTCAAGTAAAAAAGATAAATTAATTGAAATGCGTTTAGGTTTCCTTTTCCTGAATTGGTCATCATTTTGGAGAAGACCCGGACTATGGTAGAGAAGACCCGTATAACTGCTAACCTTTTTCCTCGGTTTTTGAAGCATCTATTGAGCCTCTTTCGGCGAAGCTGTCCCACCAACGGGCAGTTACTGCAGCGAAATAGGTAGGATTCGTCTCGTTTAGTGGCTCATGGGCGGGAGTTCGTTTCTAGAACGCAGTTCTTGTGCGATCGTCTGGAACCAAGCGTTTCTTTGGAGCTAGAGTCGTTCCGATACTTTCGGACAACATGTAGTTCGGACAGTTCTTGTGTGCGTTGGAGACGGTAGATCCAAACCACTTTTGGCTGATCTTCTTCCTTGTTCTCTTAGAGATTACTCACTAAAGTTTCCGCTGGATCGAAAGAGCCATCGCCAGATGACACGCTATTATTCGAGCAAGGTCAGTGACACGTACTTTCGGACACCCACATGCGATACGGACAGAGCGATTTTCTTCAAGATAATCACGAACAAATAGGGAAAGTTATATACCGTTGGAAAGCTCTTTCTTTGCTCTTTCATCCTATATTAATTGTTTAATTAAATTTGAATTGGTAATTGAATTACAGAATTTTAAAAATTGCCGAATTTTTGCGATTTCGGACACATTTGATAACGTTTTTTTCTTGTAAAGCAAGCTCAGAAAAACTGAAAATTTATAGCTGTCAAGCTTTCTTTGCATTTCTTGAAAATAGCGTTTAGCACAGGTGCACTGGCGCTAAACTCAGAAAAAGCAAGTAGACATGCAGTTAGCTGGCATTAGTAACTCTTAAATGCTCTAGGAAGGGTCAGAAAGTAGTTTGGTGAATGGCCAGACTGTTCTCTCTGGCTATCTGCCACCTTCCATCTGTGCAAACGCTATTTTTGAGAAACGCAAAGAAAGCTTGGCCGCTACAAATTCTCAGATTTCTGGAGCTTGCTTTACAATAAAATAACGTCCATGACCGTGTCCGAAATTGCCAAAAATTCGGCAGTTTTTAAAATTCTGTATTTCAATTACCAATTAAAAAATTAATTAAATAATTAATATAGGATGAAAGAGCAAAGAAAGAGCTTTCCAACGGTATATAACTTTCCCTATTGGCTCGTGATTATCTTGAAGAAAATCGCTCTGTCCGTATCGCATGTGGGTGTCCGAAAGTACGCGTCACTGACCTTGCTCGAATAATAGCGTGTCATCTGGCGATGGCTCTTTCGATCCAGCCGAAACTTTGGTGAGTAATCTCTAACGGAACAAGGAAGAAGATCAGCCAAAAGCGGTTTGGATCTACCGTCTTCAACGCACACAAGAACTGTCCGAACTACATGTTGTCCGAAAGTAGCGGAACGACTCTACCCATATAGTATAATTATTAGGTTACCACTTCGGACCCTTCGTCCGGCAGTCGTCCTCAGTTTGAGGTATGATAGACCATATAGGTCATGGTAAAGCAGAGATGATCGTTATTGGGACGCCAAAAACCCATAACTTATGGCTTTTCAAACAAAGAAGAAATATCTCCTCTTATTATATTTATTACTAGAGCAATCCTATAGAGTCAAACAACTTGTGCGTGTCAAATTTAATATTAGTCATGCTCTTGCAAATAATATTTTAGGGAAGCTGAGTATTTCAAGTAAAGGAATTGCCAGATAAGAAAGTACACCTATTGTGCTTCACCTAGCTAATAAGCACTACTACGAGATCAAAAGATTGATTCAAGTCAAATGCCCCTCCCCCACTGTTAAGCGCAAGACAATAATTGATAATTGTGATAGATGAAATTTCTGAACAAAAACCACGTACCATATATTAGCTGAGTGACACTAAAATCTTAGAATGCTGATTTCTAAATAAACGCGCGAAGCTAACTCTAATACAGTAGATGGGTGGCGTAAAATTAATAATAAAAAAAGCCTAAGTAGCTCTTTCGAAAGAAAAAGTTACTTACTACCGCCTTAGATTCTAGACCAATTCAGAAAACAAGCAATTCGAATGCAAGTTTGAAACTGTAACACAGAATATCATATTGATTTAGGACAACAATGGAGTAATCTCCCAAGCAACAGAACAATGCACGAATCTTGCGGTTTTAAGTATTCTTGTCAGACAACGAGAAGAACTATTTTAAACTTGCGTGTTATTCCGTAATTGGAAATGTTATTGAAAAAGGCAGTGGCATAGCTGTAATAGATACCTTCTCGAGTGTAATTATGGGAAACGGAGAAAACACGCTCGCTGGTGTCATCGTGAGGCGCGATGCTTTCATTGTACTGTTTGCAATCTATCTCTTTTCCAGACCAGCAAATGCAAAGGCTGAAGTGTATCAAAAAAGTAATTCATTAGGTGCTGTTATATCACATAGTTTACTGGTAAGGGCTTTCGTCTTTGGGACAATCGTTTGTGAAAACGGTTATCTCTCCATGAACAGTCGTTTCGTTCATATCGACATGGAAATGTGTCAATTCGTCGCTCACTTGAGGTTGGCAGTCGCCTCTTTTTGCAGGAAGGTTAGAGCAGTTGTATTCTAAAGGTTTTGGCAAAATTAATCTTTTTCAAGTTTCTAATGGGCGCATATGCTGTGAGCAAAAATACTCTATTTGCCGTAGTGTGTAAGAGCAACTGAAACGACAATGCATTTTGCTAAAATTAAAAATTGACTTTTACCTGTTTCTCTGAAAGATCGATGATCCTCTGTATAATATAGCTGTGCAGAGGTATCTTCAACCTACCAATCTTGATAAATAAATGTAAAGTTCGATTTTAGGCAGCGCTTACGCGTAATCCGTTGTAGAAATTGAAGAGTAAGAAGAGTCCAAGACCAATTGCAGCGAACTTCATTTTTGCCAACCTGAAGGCGCTATATTCAGCGTTAGCTAAAGCTGCAGCTACACAGCCTAATTAGCAGAGCCATGCCACGCGTAATAATTTTTAGGCACTACAGGCCATGCAGGGGATCAGGAGAAATTTTTTTCAATGTATCAATCTGTTTGAAAATTACTTACTGCTTTTCTAACCGACGTCTGCGATGCTGCTACGATCAGACTGAGGAGAATCCTTTCGTATGTGTCTTTATGTATAGGAAGCTCACTAATTCAATTAGATCCCCCACTCCGTATTCCATGCTAACAACGGCTTCTTTGGGAAAAGTAGGGCAAAGAGCACGTTCGGTTTAGATCGAAGGTAAAGCTCACGAGCGCAATAAAGCCGTAGCTCTGTGCGTTGCTGAGATTTCTTTGTCAGATGACGCCCTTTGTCTGTAGGGGGCATCACCTGATTATCATCACTACTCAGCGATTGAGTAGATTCTGCTTACTACAGACGTAGCAGCAAAGGTGCACAACACAAAAGGGACTTAGCCAAACCTTCTCGTACCATCGCAACCTAAAGGTGAGAATAAATTGTGAGCGAATCGACTGGGAGCTCTGACGTGGCATCTCCGCAGGGTAAACGCCCCTTACAAACAATACCAGATCACTCGTGTGAAGGAGGCGTCACGTAATTTTCTAATTAGCATCGCATCAACCAGCTGCTCCTCGAACGTGTAGCTTCTGCTCTCTGCAGTCGTAGCAGAAAACAAGGAAGAACATAGGCAAATGCAATCTAGGCGTCTTCATTAGAGGTAAGTGTGGATTTTGAGAGAACTGACTGTCATTTGGTATACTATTTATAGTAGCAATGCCGTCATCTGCATTTGGAAGGTAACTCAATTAGAGAAGACCATCCGTATAATATTAAAGATCCTTGCAACAATCTTTAGTTCTGATAGCGCAGTTGTGCAATGGCCGCTCCTCCAAAAGAAGATGACTATGGCTTTGCCACGAAAGCGGTGCACTGTAGCCAAAGCCCTTCTCAGTGGAATTCTCGTGCCATCGTTCCGCCTATTACTCTCTCTGATACATTCGAGCAAGAGGTTCCAGATGCCCCCCAGGTAATGACTGAACAATGGGATGCAATGGAACGCACAGTACATCGCGTTCACATGAATACCGCCCCTTAACACGTAGTACCACTTTTCTACGGGGTTCAACATTCGATCGAAGCGTAAAGCACTTCTAAAAATGTTTAGCACACACATAGTCGTCGGAGCAGGTGGTTCGGCTCGAGGGTTCAGCCTTTGTTTGGTGCTGCGCTCGTTAATTAATTTAATTAAAGCCCGGTCCCAAACAACAGGAG
>NC_089184.1:2900378-2973537 GCF_947507565.1 Oscarella lobularis
GGTAGCAACGTTAGTGTTACGGTAGGATCAGAATTTTGTCGGAATTGCTGACTGTTCGGTAGGTGGACGCTCGCGCGGCAGCCAGGCGGAGGATGCCGGGCGATATTCGCCGAAAGCGACTGGGGGACCCCTTTCGCGTCGCGCGACGATTTCTATCTGAGTTCCTCGTCTGCGCGAATCGGCATCTAAGTCGAGCCTATAGTGCCGCGCGAACACTCTACTTAACGAATCGCGCAGACGAGGAACTCAGAAGTCGTTGATTAATTAACTTTTCCGAACTCTATGTTTTTGGGTCACCTTATTTGATTATTTAAAGTAAGCGTTTGAATGGGTCGTGCCGAGCTTGCAGAATCTAATCGCTTGCAGTGTCACCTCATTTCTGGGTTCCTATGATGTTTGAGTCTCGATTTAATTAAGGCGTTTGCTAATAAGCAAGTTTTTACTGCATACTGCCTTTTCAAAAGTGCACCTGACAGCTTTTGAACAACCGCTTCGGTTGCTCTATTGCAAAACTTCCTTTCGCTCTAACAGTGAAGCAGTATGGTTCCTAGCATAGCGACTGGCTTCCTAAGAGGTCCTTATAATATAATAGGAGTTTGACTACTCCCGCATGAACAATCCAACTCGCCAAATACTTGAAAATGTTATCGCCGCACTCGAAGGCGCAAAATACTGTAAGCGACATATTCTCCTAAGAAATGGTATCAATTTCTCTCTCGAAGGCGTGGCAGTTGGCTCAGGTCAAGCTGCTATCAACATGGTAGGAAATGCCTTCCTTACTCCAGGCGACCACGTCGTTTGCACTCAAGATGCTTACAGCGGAACCGTTTTGTACCTATCAGATATTTTAATTCCGAAAGGAATTGAAGTTGATTTTATTGACATGACGAATGTTGATAATGTTCTTCCATCTCTCAAGCCTACCACTAAAGTAGAGTGGGTAGATCGAATGCTTGCAAAAACCTAAGAGATCTTTATAACAGATGGTTTGGATCGAAACTCCCTCTAATCCTGCTTTGAAAATTACTGACATCAAAGCCGTGACTGACGTTGTAACTACATATGCTCAAGGCAAGGAGATGGTAAGCCATTCCAGAAGTATTCTGGTTAATAAATCCTGTTGGTTTTAAGAACATTCTCTGTGTTGCTGATAACACTTTTGCCACTCCGTATTGCCAGGTAGGTCTAAACAAGAGAGAGACATCGTTAGCTTAGCAACGTCTATCTTATTGTTTCTGGTAGCTGCCACTGACACTTGGCGTGGATATCATTGTTCACTCTGTTTCCAAGTATATGGCTGGTAAAAGCTATCATAGCAACAAGAGATTTCTAATAGAGATTTTCCTAGGTCATTTTGATGGTATCATCGGAGCTGTTGTCACAAACGACGTCGTTCTTCACGAAAAATTGAAATATTATCAGAGCTGTAGGATTGTCGCTTGGAAACGCGGAATAGCACTTCATTTCTTTTCTCAACTAGACGGAGGTGCAATTCCGTCACCTTTTAACTGCTACATGGCAACTAGGGGCATCAAAACACTTCCTCTGCGAATGAATAAAATGATGGAAAACGCTAAAGCAATAGCGCTGTATTTGCAAAAGCAGGCGGAAGTCGATTTTGTCTGTTACCCAGGTTTGAAATCAACTTTCCGATTTCGTATTAATTTTGAATCGTAGGTTTGGAAAGTGATCCAGGCCACGAAATCGCTGCAAAGCAAATGATCGGTGGTTATAGCGGCATGGTGGCATTCTGTCTTCTTGGAGGACATTCACATGCTTCTGATTTCCTTACGAGTCTAAAGGTAAAAGTTTCTTTTCTCACTTGTTAGAGAAAAGACGCATGTAGCGCCGTGTCTAGCTGTTCAAGGTCGCAATCAGTTTGGGTGGTGTCAACAGCGTGGCTGAAATATCGTAAGACGCTAAGCTATTGATGAGTGCATTAATTAAATAAGAAATAAATAACAGAGCCGTTATGTCTAAAAAACGCGTTTCAAAAAAACTGAAGGAGCAAGCAAACCTAACGGAAACTCTAGTAAGATTAGTGCTCTGAGTTGACAATGAGGTCAAGTTGTCAATAATTAATTTCTTGCAGATTAGACTTTCTATTGGAATTGAAACACTGGAAGATCTTATTTTTGACCTTGAACAAGCTTTTGCTGCAATTCGAAAGACGAAAACTAAAACTTGAAGATAGAAACATTGTCTCAGCGAACGGACTTGCAGTTTAGTCAATTTTACAGTACGTCAGTCAATCCGTATCTCCATATCAGCATTTTGTGTTATATATTCACCATCCTAAATTTATGCACAAAACATATACCGGTATACAAAAATTTGACTACATTGCCATTTGGTATTGGGTTTTAATCCGGGTTTCCTGTCCCACGTGATACAAAGCAAACGTTCGGCGATATTCCTCTCTAAGAGCATACTCTCCCTATTCGATCGCGCTAGCAGCGATTCCAAAGGTTGATGAAGGTCAGGAGATTGATGCTTCATTCCAGGATAAAGTGAAGACCTCAGGTTCGCACCGGTTCCCCCTTGCGTAAACGTGCCCTCTCTTTTGCTATTGTTTGCACTCTCGCTATGCGACGATGATAGAATTTCGTTGCATTAGGATGTAGGACAGCTGGCACTAAGTAAAGCGGGTTCTCGTTTGGTCCTGAAATTAGATCTCGATCATTAATTCTTAAGAGGGTTTGCAAAACACATGTGTTGCGCGTGACGCCAAGGCAAAATATAGAGACGTGCTAATTGTCTAAAAAAATTGTATTTAACTATATTATTTAATTTTCATGTTTTAAAATGGATATAGGTCTGTTCTCTTAGAGAAATACCGTAATATTTGCATGTTTTCGGACAGATGACGCTATTTCGACGAAAGGGCTTTTGTCTGTTTGTGTGTGTGGCCATGGGGAGCGAAGGCACGTCTGCCATTGGCCCTTTTTCCTCGGAGACAACTTTTTTTTTTCAATTCTACTTCTGGAGCAGCTTTTTCTCTGTCGTACACGTTTGAGTCGGACTGTAACCTGTTTTTCTTCTCACCGTCATGCGCTGAAAAGCATTCTACTTTGGCTCGCCAAATTGGGAAATGGCATTATCAGGCTAGTACCGCTACCTTTCTCCGAGTTCGAGTCAATGGTAGTCATTGAGAATGCATGCATAAAGTGAGCCATGAATAGTAAAAAAAACACGACTCTAAGGCGATGCATAGGAAACTGTAGATATTTTGCACTCTATAGAACTACAGCAACTGTTAGCGCCGTCCACCTATATAGAATGACGGCAATTGTTGACGCCGTCGACCTATAGGATGACTGCAGCTATTGACGCCGTCGATCTGTCTTTGAACTATATAGGATGACGGAAACACATCTTTAGGATGACGGCAACTGTTGAGACCCTCTATCTATAGAATGACGGCAATTGTTGTCGACGTGGATGAGCTCGAGACTTGAGCTCAGCCACGTCCATGACAGTTTAGAATAAACGCGTAGGCGCGCGCTTGTTTATCTACTCACGACTATCTGCGCCACGCCCTTATAACCCTTGGATAGACCTGTTAAAAACCGGCTGAACTCTTTATAAACACCGCAAACCTGCTCTCTTGTTTTGGACCGCGGCGAGCAGCAATCGGTACGAAGGGTGAGATCATCTCATTTGTACGGTATCTAATCGCCGGACGCTTGATATCGATCTCTGTCACTAGTGGGCTCTCCGTTACTAACTTACGTATATAAGGCCCTGTGTATAATTCCTGGACTCTAGGACGATTGACCCAGTGTGCCAATGTTCACTTTGGCTTTGCCGTGGTGGGCATTTTTTCTAACGAACCTCTTACCTGCTCAAGGTCTCGTTGACCAGTGCGTAGGAAGGATAATAAAGGCAATTTCTCTCTAGGTGCCTTCAGGATGGACCGGTCTTCGATGCTCTAGCGCAGGTTTGTACAGTCTGAAATACCGTGACATAGACTCTGATCATCTCTACATAGCGCCTTGTGGGGATGTCCTTAAGGCAGCAGCAGGTTATCTGACTTCGCCCGGCTTTCCTGAGAATTACGTCAGTAACAGAAACTGTACTTGGACGTTTGACCCTTCGTTGTCCCCATCTGTTATCCTGCTCAGAATAGTACACATCAATTTGAATGGATCAATAAGCGATTCTTTAAGGATTACAGATCGCACTCAGAATTTGACCGTCACTCACCTTCATCAAAATTAAAAGACGTTGAAGACGGAGACGTTATCAAAGTGGACTCGTCCGTTGTGATACGATTATTCTCTGGTTTACACGTCTCGTCTCAAAGAGGCTTTGTGTTGGAGTACCAAGTATTACCAGGTATGGTTTTTTTGCTTATAATTGATAGCTCCATACGTAGAAGACTTTGTTTTAGGAGTAGAACCTGTATTTATTTCCACGCCAAATGATACGACGATTTTGAAGGGTGAAACACGGTGTCCCTTCCCTGTTTATCGACTGGCTCTCAGCAGCCTATTTTTCGGTGCGAAAAAGACGGTAAAAACGTCATTCTGCCTCATGGCAGTGAGAACGGGGAACTTCTTATTCAAAGTGCCAACGAGACGACTGATTCTGGGATGTACGATTGCATAGCTGAAAACTATTTAGGATCAGTTACACACCAATTCTTTGTGGCAGTTGAAGGTATTTGCTCTTATAGGTACATTCAGTCAAAGATAACATTTTCATTTTGTAGTTCCTCCTAGGATCACTCATGCACCCGTTGATGCTGTTCTGGATGTTTTCCTTCCTCGTCAGTTCGTCTACTTTCGATGTGAGGCGTATGAAATTCCAGAGCCGGAGATTCACTGGAAAAAGGCGGGGTTGTAGTTTCTCAAAATCCTTCCTACTTGTCAAGCGAAAATCGATGGATTAGAGTTCGTGTCCGCTCTGAAAGGTTTGGTGAGTTCAGCTGCTACGCGAATAATTCTGTTGGAGAAGTTGAGTCTCTGCCGGCTGTTTTTTCCGGAAAGAATGCTTCAGGTAGGTAAATACCATTCAATTTGAGCTGCATTTTGTCACTTTTATAGGCTTTGAGATTCCCGTGCAAGTTCGCAGCAGTTTTTTGGTTAGCGCTAATTCGTTATTTGCCTTTGAATTTGACTTTTGCTGTCGAGCTACTCTCGATATTCAAAAAATGTTCAAAGATGGCCGTAGAATTGGTGGCTTGACATATCAAAGCACGGAATTTAGAAATTATCAGAGAGTGGCATTTGAGAATGCAACAGTTAGCGACTCTGGAGTGTACAAGTTTGAGATTGAGGTCATTGCGGAAAACCGTAAATATTTTGTAACATTTCTTTTTCACGCTATTGACGTAAAAGGTCGGTGTCTAGGTAAACTTTAAATTTCTTGGGTAACGGTATCTTTTAGCATTTCCTCGTCCAATCATGTCTCCTTCGACGCAAATCTACCCTTTTCATCCCGGAAAATCTCTTCTTTTAGTGTGCACCGAACGACTGACTAATCCTAGTTGGTCTTTCACCTGGTTTCTGAATGGCGTCGAAATGAATAATACAGGACTTTCACACGCTGTTTATAATTGCGACAGAAAGTCTTATTTGAATTTTCAAAACTTGACGAAAATTATTGTAGATTCAACCATTACAATAAGCGAGGAGATTTTGGAGCAAACTTCACTTGCCAAGCCAAAGCGACATACTCCGGTCAGGCCAAAAATATATCTGCTTTTATACGTAAGTATCAGTATAAGGTGTGCGGAGATATTCACTGTGCACATCGATATAGGTCTTCCATCGCACATGAGATCTTACGAATACTTTTGGTCTCTCTGGTCATCTTCAACCAAATGCAGTGAGATTTGTGGCAAAAATTCAGGTTTTCGTTTACGGCACAGAAAGTGTTTTTATGGAAACTCCTTTCGTTATCATTGTTACGGTGGTTGAAACTCGGTCGAAGCGTGTTCTAGTCAGCAAAACTGCAGCTCAGATACAGGCAAGTACACGTAGAGCATGCAAAGGCATGGTTACATTGTCTACTTTTAGATTTACCAGCGGAAGCATCTACAAGACATCTAGATCCAGAAGCCGGTAGCTTCGAATAATTGTTTTTTCATTGAGTTGTAATAGTTTCTGCTTAAGAGGGACTCTCAGCAGGAGCGGCTTCTGGTGTGACGTTTGTAACAACGCTAGTTGTTATCGGTGCTGTTGCATTCGTCATTGTGGTGATTTTAAAGAAGGAAAAATTTTCTTTTTGTCTATCACCTCAAGCCAAAGCTGACAAACCTGCAAACGCATGTTTGGCAAGACCAGCGATTGCGGAAGCCAATATGAAATTGAGTTAAAGTGGGCAGAATGTTTCGGATAATGCAGTTCGTAGCCAAGAAATGAAAGCCGAACCCGTGTATGAAGACGTTGAAAATTCTTCTCCAAACCAGAAAGACAACATTAGATGGACCACTACTGCTCTCTATAGCGAGGGAGAGACAGAAGAAGCTCGTGATTAGCAAACCAAACGCGAGTTTTCATTCCACTCTATATAATCAGGTAACAGGTAGCAGAAAAATCAGATGAGCCCTTTTTCTTACCTGAAGTTCTTGTAGTTGAAACGTTAGATTTCCTGTTGCGTTCCTCATTGTGGTCAGCGTTTAAAGAAGAATTTCTTGAAATTTTGTCTAACGATCGTAATACGAAATAATGAGTGAGTCACGTGGATTCCTTATCTTTATGTGTACTTGTTGTGTGATTATGTTATAGTTACAGTAAAAAAGATAAATTTATTGAAATGCGTTTAGATTTTCCTGTTCCTGAATTCTTTGACATTCCCACTTGTTTTCGAATTAAATTTCTATTCGTGCGCAGTTTGCTAGCGCCTAAACAAATCGTTACAATTGTCCACTTGCCTTTTCTCTCGGCAGTTTTTCGAAGAAATACCCAATGTTTTTGCATGTCTAGGAATTGGTTGTGAGCATGCTTTCCTATTCCGTTGTCGCTCGTTTTCAAACCACTCCTCGTGGAGTATCTCACGTAGGAATCCAATTTCTATCGGTTTACGCATTTTGCCGCAGCGATCATTCATTTGACGCGTTTAGTAAAGTTTACGACCTAAAGGCACTTTTTGTGCTTTTGAAACGAAATTGTCGCCTTTTCTCTCTTCAGTAGTAAAAGAATGCATTAATGTGTCTCAGAGAAAGAGAACTCTCTTCGATTGTTAATGAAAATTTCTCTAGGTCGTTAAGGAGGTTCTACGTCTGGATTCGCCTGCAGTAACAGCACCTGTGATTGCGGAGCGTGAATTCAAGATCAAGGAGTTCGTTTTTCCAAAGGGCACAGTCGTCTTTCCCTTCTTTCTGCCTACTCTACTCGACAAAAGCTTTGTCGAGCCACTCAATTTTGACCCGAATCGATTCGGGCTCGAGCGACGAGAGCACGCTTTGAACGCGGGAAACTACCTTGTGCACATTTGGAGTTGGACCGTATCGATGCCTTGGAAACAAGCTGATTGAAGTGGTACTTACTCTTACAGCCGCTATTGCCGCCTTGGACGCAGAGTGGCGTCGTATTCCGACATATTCTGGAAATAGGATGACGTTGGATTCTACGAGAAGGCTGGCTGACGGGTGCGTGATTGCCATTCAAGCCAGGGAGGCGTGAAGGAATCGATATCATATACGGATGTGTTCGTTTGTGCTGCGCCTTTCCGGTTTCTAAGTTTGTAATTGCTTGACACCCCGCCCCTAAAGCTAGCTGATGCATGAACGGCTATAGTTCGATCGATTCTTCTATGACTGCTATATGAATGTTCACAGACTTATCACCTGCCGAGAAAAGGAAGCTGAGAGCCAATCATAACTGAACATTGGTGAGGCCCCCTTTTAGGAGTCACCATCACTAGAGCCACGGGATAATTGCTCGCAGCGACCGTTGCGAATATCGCACGCACGTATACTTCCAGTCACATAAAGACTAACCTCTTAGGTCCTTCTCGGTCACAGGAGAAAGGAACTCGACTAACGACGGAGGAGAGACGAGCCTCGAAAGAGAAATGATAACTTCGGTTCCTGGGCGAGAAGGCTGGACTGAGATGAGTCGACTGCCCCATCTACGCATAGGCCTTTGAGTCACCGTCACACAGAATAATCGACTTGCGTCTGCGAGCCTTACCTTACGCTTTGCAAGCGAAAAACTCAAAATAGAACCCCTTAGGGAGCCTCACTTTTTTGTTACAACACCAGTCGCTTGGAAAAAGTAGTTTGAACGATATCTCAGTACAGTCGAAACGTGTCTTGCGAAAAAAAGTCAGTGAAAAGGTTGACCTTTCGATGACCATCCTTTCGATGACTGTTACGTACCCGGATAAAGGTACGTGTTCACTTTCGAGTCTTTTTCGGACTTGTCGTACCTGACTCAGTATGCAGCGAAATTGATCCATTAGCGTTGACGCCCTTTCTCAACACGGCTCCCTTCGTCCCGAATCCAATTCAACAAATAATGGCACGAGAGCTCTTCTATCAGATTCGATCCCCACGACGAGTACGTTCTACGATGACCAGGACGGCAATACAGGAAACTTAACGCTGTCTCCTCACACGCTCGACAACGTAGAGCCAATGTACGCCTGATTTTTGTACTCAATTGACGGCGGAACAGCCTCGATCTGCGTGGGCGTTTCTCGCCAGGAAGTCCTATTGCATCGTTTCCCGGTAAACTCTTCTTTTCTTCTATGATAGAACGCCAGGGATGTCCATTCCTTGTTCGCCATCTTGCTTTCTCGCGTGACGTCACATGCACTGCGAAATAAGAAAACGACCCAAAGCACCCGATCAGATAGTTTGATATAAGCAGCATATCATTATCAGGATTACGAAATGAGTATATACGAACGTAAACACATATATTGATTGCATGACACTGCTGTACGCGTCAATCAAAATTTTCCGGGGGCCCCATGCAGCCACCCCGGTTCCTACGCCACTAAGTTATGACTTCGCATGTTTCGCGAAGACCGTTTGTTTCAGCGTAAAGGACGCGGTGGGGCGACACCCAATGCTCAGACTCACCTCTGCACTTTATCTGGTATGTAGCTAATGAATAGGAATCTATACCTCCTCCAGCGCTTCGGCGACGTAAGGATAACAAGGAAGCGAAGTCGTTAGCTTCCTTAGCTTCCGAGAAAGCCGAGAGATTATTCAAATTAGATGATCAACATCCACTATGACGTCTTCTTTATTTGAAGCTTCTGCAGCTTGCCAAAGCAGATGCGATGGTTAGACTGGCATACCGCAGAAAGAGTCTTTACGACGGTCTTCTTCAAAACTCGAAAGTTATTAGGTGAAGTTTTTCGTTTTCTTTTTGCGAGAAAAAGTATAAAGTAATGGTACAGCACCAACCAAGATGTCTGGGTGGATGTTTATTTTCTAAAACCATATGCAAGCTCGTTATAGCGTCATGACTCATGCGGTATTGCTGTGGCTTCATGATACGTAATTGTCGTCCTGCCGCGTGGCCTATATAAAGTAGCGGCTGCTAGCTGGCTGGAAGCATATACTCTCTACTTCTTGATCATTCAGCATCAATGGCTAAGCTTACTCTTTATACTGACCAAGGTGCCGAATACTCGATCTCTTCTAGCAATGAAGATCTCACCAACTTGGGATATGGAACGTTCACGAGCTGCCAGTCACAAGGAGGACGATGGATCGTCTACAAAAATACGCAATATAATCGTCCTGACAGTAGTCGTACTGTAGAAAACCAACCGTCCGACATTCAAGTCGTTTCGCCTGGACCACTTATGGTGCTTAATCCGATTACGTCTGCATACCTTATTCCCGATTCGCGCGAGACTGCAATCTTTTTTTATGACAACTACTACGGAGGACCTCGCCAAGACTCCTCGACGTCCATTTTTGATGTAAAGCGTTCTAGAAGTTCAGCTAGTGCTGATCGAATACATTTTGCCTTTAGCTCAATCTGGCTCCTCCCGACGGCGTTTCTTCCTCTATAATCAACGGAGGCACCTGGGAAGTGTACTCAAAGAAGAAATTTGAAGGTCCTCGCTTTCGCAAGACTCAAGGAGACTATCCTACACCGGACTCTCTTGGAGTGCCTAACGACACCATAAGAAGCGTGAAGAATATCGACTAAAAGTTGAAACGGTGATATCGTAACTTTAGACATTTTGCTTTGAGTTCTTCTGTCTTGTATGTACATCTTGTGTGTTTGCATTCTAGAAATGATTGTTCTTAGTGTCAAACAGGCGAATTTATCTTTCTTCAAGTGGAAACGTTATCTGCCAAATTTGCTCTGCAGAACAACGCTTTGACAGATTTACGATGTCGGGTTTCGGCGAGATGAGACTCGATTGCGTTCGGACGATAAAACTAAGTTCTGCTGAAAGGCAGAACTGGGCTCTCCTCTGGGCGGGGAGCGGAGAACATTTTATGGCTTTGATATTTTGGTAGAGAACGACGCGGGGAATCCCGCATCTCTCAGATGTCGGTGTCAGGTATGTAATAGGAAATGAAAGTGCTGACTATTCTACAGACAGGTTTTCGTGTTGTTTGCGTTGTTTACGTTGTCTGTATGCTGTTTCTTTGTTGTTGCGACTGGCGCTCTTTTCTCGACATCCGGGTATCGATCTGGTCTTGGTCTTTATCCGGGTCAGGGTCGGAGAAAAGCTAACGTTTTGACTGAAATGTTTTGCAAGACGCTCTTCGGTTATGCGGGTAGGCTTTTCATAACAGTTTCTATAGCTTCTGGCGCATTTCTGAAAAGGTGAGGCTCCCTAAGTGGTTCCGCGAACAGATTATCGCCCTTGGGAAGCGTAACGTAAAGCTTGCGACACGTCTTTATTATTCTATTTGACGATAGACTAATTGCCTGCGTTTTTACATAGTGGTCCGTCACCGCCTAATTAAGAGACGAATTTATCCGTCGCCCTTTCGAAGCCCGTTTCTTGAACACAGAACAGACGGCATCGATTAAGGTAAACTTAATTACTATTCTCTTCGGGACCCCTCGTGGGGGATAAACCCAACGCCTCATCTGCGCAGATTGCTTCATTGACAAGAGAGTCGTCAGCTCGAATAGTAAGAAGAACACCCATATTTCGTAGCCAATCGCGCATTGACTCGCTTCTTTACTTAGAAGCGAATTCCGTTGTGAAAACACCTACGGTAACACCCTCCATCGTACTAGTTTAGAGGTATAGAATCTAGGCTCTAGCTGTTAGGCTGTGGTGGAAGTGAATGGTGATCGTGTAGAGTGCAACATGGGTATACTTTTTACACACCCCGATGTGTAGACTATAGCAATACACCAGAAGCGCTGGTTTGATTTGCAAAACACTTAGAATTTGTTTCTGCACAAGCCTGGGAAACTTAACATCCGATACATACAACAGTGAGACACACAAAGAGACAAATCAACACATCGCTAGGCAAAACTGACGGCATGGCATGCAGAAACCCTTCAGCCCCTTATTCCGTCACCGGGCAATAAATGATATATTCAGTCCAGAAATCGGGCTTTCCAGGAACGCCAGTGGGAACGCCAATTTTTTGATAGACGATTGACTTAACTGTTGCGTTCCATATTTTAGTGTAATCGTTCCCGGAATCCATGGCAACAGCTACGTCCCGCATGGGGTAATCGTCTTCTAGGTGAAGGAGAGTGCAACCGCTTCCAGCAACGTGGGATACGTTGAAAAGAAACATAGCACTACCGTGGTTAAACGGGGCTTCACTTCCCGGAAGGTAGACTATTTGATCGTTTGAGACTGTAGCATTGCCGTCTCCGATATTGAGCACGGAAGGATTATCCCCACCAAAGGGAGCATAATAAACTTTTTGGTCGCGAAAAGAGATGGAATTTTTTAGATAGGCCTGTAGAAAGAGCACGTCGTTCAACCACTATAAAAGTGCTTTGTTCAACTGATCTTACGCTAGCCGACAGTGAAATAACTGCAAAAAGAAATGCCAAAGGAAGGGTAGTTGCAAGACGAAAACTCATGGTTGCACAGGAGTTCAACGCGATAACAGGAGACGTCGGAGCTTGAGGACTTTCTGGACGTTGTGTGGCTACTGCAAGCTATTTATCTTTCTCGCCCGTTGCCTGTGAAAAATTTAATTTATTCAAAAGGACCACATGTAAAAAGCGCCAGCCGGTTCTCTGATCTCAACCTCAAAGTCAGAATTTTTGTAGATCTCGCCGTAGAAGTCGATGATGTAAGTGAAGCGCGTTGTAATACGACTGTCTGCTGCCCCGTTAGGTTATAGTGCTACGAAGTCGGTCTTTGCTTGAAATGCGGGGGCGGGGTAAAGAAGCTTTTACCGCAAAGGATCCCCTACGAAGCGGTCGCGTTTGTGGTCAACACAGGCCTACCACCAAAGCAGCTGACGGTCAGCTGCTTGGTCAGCTGCCGTTGAAAAGGTCCGATTACCCATTCCCGAGAAAGCATTCAGTCAAACTGTTCACTTTTCCGAATGTTACCCGGATAAAGCAGTATCTGACTATGATCTGACCGCCCTTCCTTCATCATCGTCTTGCGCGTGCATACCTGCGTCATGGGAAGCGAACCTATAATACTGGGATATCTTACAAACTACTTTTTCCAAGCGACTGATGTCGTCACCAAAATGTGAGACTCCCTAACGGATTCCATTTTAATTTTTTCACTTGCAAAGCGTAAGGTAAGGCTCGCACACGCGAGTTGATTTTTCTCTTTGACTGTTACCCTATGGCCTATGCTTTGACGGGGCGTTCGACGCATCTCAGTCAAGCCCAGGAACCGAATTTATGATTTTTCTTTCGAGTCTCGTCTCTCCCCCGTCGTAAGTCGAGTTCCTTTCTCCGGTGACCGAACAGGACCTAAGAGGTTGTTCTTTATGTGACTGGAAGTATACGTGCGAGCGATATTCACAACGGGACGCGCGACTAAGTCAGAGCGATCTGCATGACTCTCTTTTGCAGAAATGGTATTACAAGAACCGGATAGCTTCCTGGGAGAGATAATCACTGAAGCACGACAAAACCGGATGCAAACTCGGAGAAGGCCGCCTTCAAAACATAAAGCTTTTAGGAAGAAACCGATTAACGCCAGGCTATTTCTGGAAAAGTAAGCAAGTCAGTCGAGAGAACGCTCTCTTTTACAGACAGCCAAAACTATACTGACATAAGACAAAGCTACTGTACTTGTATCTGGCTACTATGCAGTATGGGGGCGGGGAAGAATATGGGGGGCCCGGTCAGCTTTCCGCGCAAATTCCCAGCTCGAGCAGCAATACAATAATTTTTGCGATCTGAAAACACCGTCTCTTCGATGCATTTTACCTTTCTAAGCATTCGTGGGACACTTTCTCGACAATTCCATCGCGCACGGTGAACGCGAAAGGCTTTTTCTTCCAAGACTCGATCGATTGGATTAGCTGCTACGTAGCCTTTTCCTTATGTTTCGATCACAACCTCTCTCGAGATCGAGACGCCATCTTAGTTGAGGAGTGCTTCCCGTAAGGTTAGGTCACCTGACTATGTCAGTGGAAAGGCCCGGTCACTACGGGACGCGACCCGTATCCACTGTCCAGCGGTCCAGCCCTCGATCTATCCGTCTTTCTCGATTCTACCTAAGGCGAGGAGCAGATTGAAGAAGCTTTTTAGATAAATGCTTTGTGCGTAGGTGTTTTAGTTCAGATTGTGGAGTGCTTTCTTCTCGTTGCAAGTTTTTTTCTGATCACCCAACGAAGAACTTCATGATATTCGAACTCTTACTAGCCTGGATCGTGTGGATCGTGCTCTGTTTAGTCTGGTGGGACGATAGAAGTTTTTCCATTGTGGAAGACGATGAAGATGAAAAGAAGCAAATCGTCAACATCCGGGGGCGAGATGCACTTGATCACTATTTTCGGAGCCTTCCCAGGGGCTACTATTTGGTGGACAAAGACGAAAACGCTGTGTTTGGTTACAAAAATTTTACGTCCGGTCAGACGTATTTTCGCCGACGTCGAAATGCAGCAAGAAGAGAGATCGTTTCTCCTGGATCCACCCAATAAACATTAATACATAGATAAGAAAAAAATACGCAACACACCACATAAAAAGAGAGAGACAAAATATACAATCAAGCTACGCAACTCAGTTTTGGAAAATTGTCTGTGGCTCTATATACATAGAGCTCTTGCTGAACCAAAAACGCTTACGTTCACGTTTGGCTTCAACATCACGGATAGGAGTCGCGAAGGATTTTTCATTTACAACTGCAATCGGTACGTAGGTCAATACTATATATGAATCGATCGAGAAAATGGTTTCTAGTCTCATTAAAATGTTTGAGCGAAGCCCTCAGCAATTGGACGGCAGGCCGTAAAGATGGTTCTTGAGATTTTTTCCTTTCTAACAGGCCTTGATTTACGTTTAGGGAGTATAGAGGAGTCGTTTGTAGGCCATGCAGTTTTGTAATTTCACAGGGTATAGCCTACATGTGCGCTGATATTAGGAATTGTCAATGTTCCCTACGTCGTATTGCAACCTACCAACAACAAGCAGGATT
The DNA here is from genome assembly GCF_947507565.1 of Oscarella lobularis. NCBI lineage: Eukaryota > Metazoa > Porifera > Homoscleromorpha > Homosclerophorida > Oscarellidae > Oscarella > Oscarella lobularis. The sequence continues at coordinate 2,914,902 of NC_089184.1, forward strand.
TTGCCGATCCTCAAGCAAGCTAGTTATTTATTCGATCTTAGAGAGCCTGTCTTGATTAGCAGTTTTTATTTATGTAGGAGTATCGCTTTCTACTTAAAGCTATGAATGAACATCTTGTGCAATACTGGCGAGACGTGAACATCAGTAAGACTAGACGCGTCTCATACGTCAGGATGATTTATTTAATTTAAAACTTTGCGTTAAGGAGATTTGACGGATTTTTGGTAAGCCATCATGCATGATAAATTCATTGGGCACCAAATTATTCATTGCAAGGAATCACTTTGGCTATTCACAGTCAAAACCGTGGACCGACCAGGCTTCCAACGAGTCTAGGTACGTCAAATACAGGCGGTCTAAGGTTAAGATAGAAATGCAATGCGGTACGTACGTCGGGAAGTTGCTCTTATACTTGTCGCCGGCGCTTTTAGCACGTCTATTTAGACTTGTGCCTTAAATGGAGAAAAATCCCTTTTTCGATCAGACATTTTAATTTCATCTTTACCGATGACTGGACGTGCAGTCTCAGTTGGGATTTAAGTAGCAACAGGTAATTGTAATTAAGCGAATAATCGTAGAAGCAAACTAATGACTGAGAGAATTAGCAGTTGTTCAAAGCCGGAGAAAGAGGCTGCTATTAGAACAGTACGTCTGACGAAAGCCACCCCAGCTGAGAGCCGTCGATCAGGCGCGGTGCGTATCTCGTTGATAAAAGAGATCTAATAAATTATCTATACGTTTACGCTTAATTAATTTGTCGCAAGGTGTCAGCTCAGCCGCCAGCTCCTGGCCGCTCTTTTTCGTTAACAACAAATGTAGTAGGTTGAGGCGCGTCCTTTATACTGCGTTGCCCTAATTCTACCGTTGCATGAAGGCTGGTGCTTCTAGAAAACGAGGCTTTTCGGCGGACGATCACACCGACAGCGGAAACGTGTTTTCTAACTTCATAACACCGCTACCAATGGTTCGTATTACGTCGTGTTATTTAGAGTAATATGCGCTAGTTATAACGTTTGTGCTTGGTACATCGTCACGCTGTCTTGTTTACAAATTAAGAAAGATATTTAGGCAAATTCCTCTATAAAGTCGATTCACCGCGGAACGTCCGGAACAAAGGCCGGAGTACACAGCGGCGTCGGCTCTAGCATCAGGCCACCCAAGAAACAAAAAGCTTTGCGAATTCTTGATGACAATGATTCCGACGACATCGACGATGACAACGCTCCGCAGGCGCGGCACTTGAAAAACACTGAGATGAGAGCAAAAGAAGCTGAAAAGAGGGCAGAAGATTCTGAAAGGAGAGCAAAAGCAACAGCGGAGAAAATGAAAGAAACAGCGAGGAAATTGAAAGAAACCGAAAGAGGGCGGAAGAAATTGAGAAGGTGGCAAAAGAAACAGCGGAGCAATTGAAAAAAACGCAGAAAACGCTGGGAAACCTGCGCAACCAAACCTGTTTGATTCTGACCAAAGTTGATAAGGTATATCTGCTAATGTATTACATCATAATTCAACGGCTTTTATAATGTAGGAATTTAGCAAGTTCCTGCCAAATCCATCGCACGACTTTGACGCAGCAGTGTCAAAATTGAGTCGCCGTCTGTAAGTTGACTTACAAGAAAGGTTTTCTGGGCATACCCTACCTAATACAGAAATTTTGTTTTTGTTGTTGGCTAGTTTACTAATATTGCAAGTTGCTAAGAGAGTTCCGAGTTACACTAGGGGTCGTTATAGCTTCTTTAGAGTCTAATTAAGCGCCAGGAAGATAGCTTCTATGTAAGAACAGATAAGTGACTAACGCTGGTGCATGCCAAAAATGAATGTAGAGGGTAAAGCCTGGCAGCCTTTTAAAGCACACGAATAGCTCAGATTTCAAAGGAACGAGGCCAAGACTGTCCCACTTAAAATCACCGCGCTTAGAAATACACCGTCATTTGAAAGAATGCCGCAGAAAATTTATTCAATGATGATGATAGTTTCTTCTAGCAAACCTTCGCTAGAAGGAAGAATAGCCTAAAAGACCATATCAAGGGGTTGCCAGGTATTATAAGCACGTTACTAGATCTAGTAAGAGTAGACGTCGCTCTACTTATCTACTGAGTTATACTAATATACCGGCAGCTGTCCTAAAACCCATTTCGATTCACTACGAACGCTGCATGGCGAGAGCATGTGTAGTACCATGGCAAAAAATACGCAGACGCCACGACGACTAAGGACCCGATGAAATGCTGGTGCCTACGTACCTGATGTCTTCATCCCGGAGTGAATCCTTACTATCCTGCCCTTAAGCACTTCAATCGGCGATCGGATTCGTCTTCGGCGGACAGCGTGCGGCCAGACTTGCGACTTCGCGCTCGAAGATCCAAGATGCTCCAAAAGCACACGATGAGAAATGTGCAAGAAGTGTACGGCGCTCACCACTACCTTTGGAGTCGTCGCTACTGAGTTTCGCTAGCTGACCTTTCGCTTGGAATCCATGCTTGGAATCACGTGGGACAAGAAACCCGGACAAGAAGAAACCCGGACAAGCAGAAACCTGCGGGAAACGAGTGCAGCAGATGCTCTCCCACTAGCTGTGCGCCAACGGAAGGAAGGCGTTTATGAACGACTTTCATGAAAGCTTCCTCCTTGTCGTCTGGAAACCCGACCTCCTTCTTTATCATCTTGACGGCCCGGGAAAACGGAAAACAACAAATGTTTGACCTTGATAGTACTTCACATAGCGTCTTGGCCTTTTAGATATGTAATATACGCAACGAGGTAATGCGCTAGACGGAAAAGTCTGAGCGTTGCTCACAAAAAAAATTCTACATACATCGGCTATTGTACCATAGTAATTTATTAGTTAAGGGGGAGGGTGTGGGGAAAGGGTAGGAGGGAGGGTGGGGGGAGGGTGGGTGAAAAGGTGGTGGAGGGGTGGGGCGACAACAGAAAGCGTCGCTGCAGAGGGCCGCAAACTCTCTTTGGATAGACAATTTATTTATAATTATTTTTACGTATCTACCGGTAAGTATTTTAGGAGAGTAAGTTTGTAAGTATCGTTTCTACTGATCTCTTTGTCAGTCAAACGCCTGTCATGCTTTAGAAAATAAATTCAAACTTTGATTCTTACAAAGCACTTTTGCAATGACAGGTTGCGTTAGATCAAACTAGAGCTGAAAGCAAATTGAATGGCTACACATTTCATCATGGCACCAACACCGGTGAAGAATAACACCTAGGACATTGTTTTTTTAATTTTCACTCGCCTTCACGTCTTCAATACTTTAAGCCACATGGATGTGTGCCCAAGCACGTATACGTGGAAAAATATTGTGCGTGGAACAAAAAGTGGCGACAAACGAAGATTGTCGACAAATCAGAGCTACACACTAGGAGTCGCCAATGGGTGGAGCTAGTGTTGTTCGAAAAAAAAAAAATTATTCTGTAATATGTTGCCCCGAGACCTTTGACTTGAAAGTTAAACATTAACTGGGCTATTGCTGTCGTTCTCAGGTACTGAATGAGTTTGACTGAACTTGCCTACTTTTTCCGTCTGATTTAAAGCACAAATACGATTCTCATATGTTTAGTCGTCTCATATTAGGCTGCATGCGCGTTGAGCGATATCCGATAAGAAAGCAAAGAATCCCCTAATTACAGCGGGATAACAGTGATTCGCCGCCGGAACAAAGGATCGTCCGGTATCGTAATGAGTGCAAATTGAATTATTTATCATGCAAAATGCTTTGCAAGCAAGCCACTTCCACAGTCCGCCGCTTTGTAGTAGCGATGGCACTAGCCGAGACAAACGAAACTGGAGTGCACGCTTCAACCTATAGCAAGCTCTCGAAGCACGTTCAATTATCTGAAGGCCGGAAATTCCTCGATCACATTCTGCAGCCTCAACGTGGCGATCGCGTTCTCGACTTTGGCTGCGGAACAGGGAACCTGACGCTTCATTTAGCAGAGAAAATCGGACCAAAAGGTTTCCTCGTTGGAGTCGACCCTGACGTGGAGCGAATCAAAATCGCCCATAGCCTACTCCAAAGTTACGAGAACGTGAAAATAGTTCACTGTTCAATAGAGGAAGCGAAACCGTTTGCACTTTACGATGTTATCAACTCAAACCAAGTGGTACACTGGATACCTCGCAACAACCACGAAGAGTACGTTGGAAAGATCTTTGATTTGCTGAGACCAGGTGGACGTGTCGGCTTCACGACGGGGGAGGATCACAAAGGCTTCATACGAGAGCTCTCTGCAAGTCAATATGGAAATTCCTACGAATCGTTTATAGCTGCTACGGGATGGAGTTTGGCTCCGCTTTCCTACTGGGAATCGCTTTTCAGAGACGCCGGCTTCGAAATCGTATACAGCTCGAGAGAGGAAAAGGGTGGCGTCTTCCCGGACGAGAGGACATTACTCGATTGGTGGGAAGCGACGACTGTGGGCTACTTCAGCGCCGCTATTAGAACGCCGGAGGAACTGCTGAAAAAATACAAATTGAAAAGAGACGGACCGATTCCTGTCTACGCTTCTCTTCAGGACGTTGTGGCTAAGAAACCGAGTTAGAGAACAATAGTTTGTTTTTTCAGGGCACGTGTTGGGGTATCTGTCTGATCAAAAAGAAACCCACTCATCGCAATGGTATTCAAGATGACGCCGCAGATATGCATGGCCTTGGGCTAGTTCATACCAGACGGCTTCGCTCGACCGTCATTGTGACAGCTGACGCTGCGTAAAATGAATGATGAATCTACTAATCAGATTACCCTACGTTTTGCTCCTCCCACTTTTCACTTGGCCTAGACTTCCGAAGATCTTTCCTAAATCTATGAGTAGTGAACGAAGTCCTCATGCACTCTGATCTCGGTAGAAAAACAGCAGCTGGGTGGAAGCCCGCTGACATGCAGATTGCAGATCGAGCTAATTATATAGACAGTGATTCCAAGTCGAAGCTGACGTACGCTCGGTTCTGAGTCGAGAAAGAAGGACAATAGATGTACAGGTAAGACAAGGATGTTATAAAACCACTGTTGCGGATTTGTGCGAGTCACGGCTTCAAAACGAGCTGCATTCCAAACCGGCGACGCAGTTGTGACTCTTTCCTTTCGTCAGAGAAGGCCATAACTCACCTGAAGACGGTATTTAAGGTGTTTCCAGGCCATGAGACAGCACGATCGCGGTCAAAATGCCGGCCGGCGGCTACAGACAGACATTATTCCCTTTGACTGAAGGGCAAGTGTCCCGTATAGGTGACGCGTTCCCCGATGCATGTTGCTATCTAATCGCTTCAACGCTGTCGTCGTTTATGCGTTCAAGTGAAGGAGAAGGCTCGATCGGCGAGATAATGTTAATGGGGACCCTCCCTACGCCATCTGGCTCTCCGGTTGGATCGAGAGCGAAGCTCGCAAAGGTCGTTTTCTAAGAGCACTTATCAACTTCATCAGGGTAGCCTTGGCGTCTAATCATGCATCTAGAGCGAATACCAACTGGCAAGGGTACGAATATATATATAGGGTCTCTTCAATTGAGAGTCTTTGTCAGAAGTTTGTCGGAACGACTATCAAGCATAGCGTTCTCGCCAGAAGCGTCTGTGTACCCGGCTCTTTCGTACAAGCGACATGCTTTGTCGAGCGTAGTAGACGTTTCTATGAAAACCTTCTTTACACCGCTACGTCGAATTTCTTCTTCAATCATAGTGAGCATAAATTGGGCGATGCCTTTTCCTCTCGCTTCTGGCTTCAGATACATTTTTCTAATGTCAGCGCACCGTTCGCCTCTTTGAGCTGTTGAATTGTAGTATCCCACACATCCAACCATCTCTTGCTTGGCGACATCTTCGATGACAAACAAGTCGCCCTTGCCACTTCCCCAGTAGTACTCCTCGACTCTCAAAGCGTCTTGGTCGCCGTCATCTGGCTGGAATTGTAGCCCATGAGAGGCGAGGATATTAGTTACCATTTCGATGAGAGGCTTCCGATCTTTTGGTGTCCAGCTTCTTGCAACGTAGCGTCCGAGATGAAGAACAGGTTTTGCGCTCATTTTCCTACGCTTTGTGCGTGAAGTGGAAATCCTTCCTCGTTTGACTGCTTCTCGTTCAAATTAGATTAATTATTGGACGTCCCTCCCCATGCATGTATGCATCCATTTGTCGTATGGAAATGGTTTTGTGTATTGCATTAGGCAGCGGGTCCTAAGCGTCACACCGCAAGTTCTCTTTAGAGGAAGGGAATCTGTTACCTGGTCCAAGCCCAAAGACTCGTCAACAACGTACTCCAGCCGAAGTGTGACGATTGTGCACTGGACTTCTGGAAACGTAACTCTGCACTTGGCAAACAAACTCGGATTCAGGAAATTTTTCGTTGGAGTAGATCCAGGTGCAGATTTGGATGCAGATTTACCGGTAAACGATGCAGTTTTCATTTGAAATTCAGAGTGATGCGGGGTTAGTTGCGATTTATAGAGGGACCTTGAACAGGCAGGAACTCACGCCTATCATCTTTAATTATTTGGTAAAGGTAAAATTTCTATATTTTGTAGCTTTAATACAGCGTATGTTAGATAGAGTCGTCTATCAAACTGAACCAAAATATAATATCCCTGATGGACTTCTTAATTTTTTTACACTTCAGAGCCGATCAAAATTGCTCGATTAGCCGGTGTACTAGCTTTCAACCACGTACCTCTTTGGCGTATTCGTTTGTTTCTGCAACGCTAGGTGTGTCGAACGCCTGCGCGCAGAAGGAGTTTTAAACAAAAATCACTGAAAGAAATTTATGTCTATGGTTGTTGTGTCAATGCCTCTGTGTTTTGGGCTTTCAAGTAAGTCGTTTGACGGATTTGATAAAAATTTGAATTAGATATAAACGTCCTTTGAGAACGCCTATGACGGTTACTGTCAAACTCGAAATTTGTGAAAGAGCCAAAATTCGCCACTGCACGTCACTGCAAAGAGTTATTACTAAAATAACTGTCAAAATACATATCAAATGAAAACCTACATTGTTTCCTTCACAGAAAAAGTGCGCGTTGCTCACTGAGTCCCAAAGCATTCGCAACTATTCAAACGTTGCCTGAGCAGTAAGCTTTACCGACGTCTCCACATCGCCTGCTCTACTAATATTGTCAGAAACACTCTGTTGGAAAGCTGTCTTATCGCCGGCAAAGAAAGATCTCATGCCACACTAATGTACGCAAACCTTCAGAAATTTGCTTTCAACGATTATTTTCATTTTAGTTTAAGGAACGACGAACGGTTGCGCTACAGTTCTGTTGAAGGCATCAGCGCAAAAATTTCGTCAGTTTTGCAAATATTTATCCAAGTGCAACAAAAATTTTTAATTTTTCGTTCTGTCGCTAATGCTAATATCAAGTCTTCAGTGCAATTTATATAGTTATCCCTCACGCAGGAAGTAAAGTAGCCATAGGAAAAGATTAATTTTATTAAGGTTTCAATACCTCGCGCATTTGGTAGTGTTCAATGCTTTAGTGTGTACTGTATAAGAACGAAATGCTACCTCAGAAAAATTGGGTCAAAAGTTTACCTTTTCGTTGACGGTTATACGGAAAAGAGCAGCCTCTGACTCATAGCGAAATAGTAGAAACATAAGGAAAGGAAGACGAGTAACCTATGACTCATAAATTAATAATGGAAACATAGGGAATGGGAGTCGAGTAACCTATAACTCATAAATAGAAAAATAATGAAACTATAAGAATGTTTTAGTAGATCGAGAAAGATCGAAAAGAGCCTAATCACATATACTGTAGTAGCTGATGAAATTGCAACTATGAAAAGGAATGAACATGCACTCTAAATAGCTCCGAAGCTCAGTCCACTCAGAACAAGAAGGCTTGCGCTAGATGAATTTTCTAAGTGGAATGATAAATTTTCTAAGTGGAATGACTGGAATCTGGCACTCAAACGGCTCTCGAGTATCTAACGCCTTCTTTTTGTACCCAGCGTTACTTGCTGCAATTTCTATCCGTCGAATTCTCGTACCAGCTAATATTAATCGCTAGATGCATGACATCCTTGGCTCTTCGAAGTCGATCACGCGTTACAGTTGAATGGAAACCCACCTACTCGAAGACTTAATTTGTTTCGTACCACAGGAATTCGTTATGTACAGATCGTTCGCTGTTTCGTGATTATAGAGAATGGCGTGGAAGTCCACTTTAGGTTCGTCTCCGGGACTCTCCTGTTTTGATCCGGGCAAACGGCAGAGCTCTGGCGAATTTTCGACTAGAATTTTCGCGAGGTACTTTCTTTGGCGTCAGCGACAGTTGTCGAAGACAATTCGAAGTAATATTGCGTGGAGATAACGTTTCCACAAAAGTGAGGCTCCCTAAGGGGTCTCCTGAGCTGTTTTTCGCATCTCAAAGCAGAAGGAAAGCCTTGCAAGCGGAAGTCGATCTTTCCGTTTGAAGGCATACTGAAGGTCTACGCTGAGACAGACATTCGACGGAGCTCATCGAATCTTCATCGAGCTAGACTCAAAAATACCCTTCTCTGCTTCGAGGCTTGTCTTTCCATTGTCATGCATCGGATGCTTTACTCCGACGACGTGTAGCAAGCTTAGAGGCATGTCTTGTTTCTACTAGAAGTATACGTGCGTACGACGTTTACCGCATCCGTCGCAGGCAAGAGTCTCGTGGCCCGGGTGATAATAATCCCTCAAAAGGGGCCTCACCAAATTTTTTTCTGAGTAGCTGTGGTTTTAGTCTCCTCTCATAAAGGCTACTTAATCCTTTCTCTGGTAGATATTAGGAACGATCGAACTTGGGATTTTAGTCAAGCGTCTTCCAACACACCCCAAAGATGAGATCCATGTGCTTGAAAATCAAGTAGACGTCTATTCTGACAGAAAATTATTGGAAAATGATCGCAAAGCTTTAAAAAATGACGGTGTGTTTCGTTTGTGATACGGCTATGGCGAGTGCACTCTCGGATCCGTGCGAACTCGATCCTTTTGAATGAGACGTTATAGATTCATGCAGGAAAGTGGTATGAAGCAATCTAGGGACTGGTTGGACCCTTTACTTGCGTGTAGAATCTCATTGCCAGTGGGTTTAATGGCTCTTTCGAGTTGTTAGCATACACATTTGTCCCCGCATCGTCTTAAAACTATTTTCTTTAAAGTTCTTGTACATTTTAGACAAGCAGTTTTTCTGAAGCTAGACGCGCTCAACTCAGAGTGTATAGTACATTTGGCTATATAGGCGACGACGGCTTTCACTGTGCACTACTTTTCTCCTTTTTCCGTTTCTTGGGTGCAGAGGGTGATATTCGTGAATATTTATTGCATTTTCGTTATAATTTCGTTACATGTTTATCTATTGAAACTTACTAATCTATTGGAAGGACCGTGATAAAATGTATAGTTAAGCTACGGCTTGCAGGTTCCAGTAAAAGGAATTACCATTAGGGGAGCCGGAACGGAATCCCCAGACGCTCCCACATCTCCAATGCAGCTTACGGAGACGCCGCAATCATCATCATCATTTCGAGCACAATTTTCACTCTCGCTCTTTTCAGGGTCAGTTGCATACTCCATCAAAGAACGATAGTTTCGACTAAGATGACAATACTGGCACGGATGGCGAACCTGATTCTGAATCACGGTGTTGTTGTCGAAGCAGACGTCCCACATTACTACGGTACATCCGCACGCTGTTGCATCTGGCAAGCAACCGAATCCGTGTATTGTTTTGCAAACGATGCTCGTTTCATTGCACGCTTGACATACCAATGAACATTTGTCGTGCGGAATTGCGATCCCGTTGTTGGGGCACTCAGGTGTGGACATATTAACAGGGTCCAAATGATAGGCGCACAAGTCGCCGTTGCTACACGACAGACGATCCCAGTTAGGAGGTAAGTCGTCTAGCGTCGCCGGCCAACATTGCTCGGGCATTTCCATGCCAACGCACAGACCACGCGACGTGCACTTATCAGAATGCGTGCAGAAATTGTCGTCGTCGCAGGAGATGCCGCCGCGAGTCGTCGTCCATTGGATAGTAGACTGGTCAGGATCGCAAGCCTTGAAGTCGAACGACAGTTTTTGGCACGAGAAAAGATTGCACTAACTACGAAATTAATATACCTGGCATTGCGAGTATCGGCTCTCGGGATTTTTATCATCTTTTCTGTAGCACCGACTGTCAATGAGGCAGTGACTTGAGAGAAGGGTCCACTGAGAAGTAGACTGACTAGGGTAGCAAACCTTAAAGTTGAGCGACAATTTAATTTGCACTGTATAGTTAAGACCTCGCTAAATCGAAAATATACCTGACATTGCGAGTACTGGCTCTCGGGATTTGTATCATCTTTTTTGTAGCACCGATTGCCAATAGAACAGTGACCTGAGGGAAGGGTTGCGCTGCACACCCCGTCCCTGCATTCCTCCGTAATACACGGTAATGAGTAGCGGTTGCACGGTGATCCATTTGAAACGCGCGCCCACGCATGTGCCGAGAAGTATTGGTTGCATTCCCAGAGAAAACCTTACTGAAGCAACAACAACCCACGCATAGCTTGTTTGACGGCGGTTACCAGACAGTTTCCATTGCCAATTGAAGACTGCCGTTGCGACTGAGCGTAAAAAATGCCGTTTATTTTGCAAGCTTTGTTATCTGTCCAGCAGCGCTGCGAGTCGGCAAGATTTGGACAGCTTGCTCCGTTTGCATACTGGTTTTGCCATTCAGAACGATATCTCCATCGGATTGTAGTATCGTGGCAATATCCGTCGCAAGAACCCTATGCGCTCCAGCTATTGACTTGACAATCAACTACGTACGAAAGTACTTTGAATAAATGTTTCTAATGTGTCATAATATTCCATGTGTGAGATATCTAAAATCTTTGTAAAGTGTCGTCAACTTACTGTTGCATCTGACGCCGGCGTCATGGTCGTGATTGCAGTTATGAACACCCCAGCCATTATGGAAACATTGGTCCAAACGTGACTCTGATCCAGAGCATCGCACATTATCAAGCCAAATTGGTCCCGAAAACTTCGGAGAAAACTTATTATATAGATACCCGGAGCTCCAAGAAGCCGACGTTCCGAACAGTTGACGACAGACTACGTGCGCATCGTTCAAGTCCCACTCTTCAGCGCAAACGGTTCCCCAAACCCAGCCATAGTAGATTTCAACGCGACCTTCGTAGGTCGATCCTCCAGCCAAGCGCAGATCTCCCAAGCGCTCATCTTCAGAAAATAAAGTTGCAACATCTTCAGAAAATAAAGTTGCAATGCATGAATAAGATTAGGCTGCATCGACGCAAGTTCTCGGGACTTGTCCCCCAACCCTTCGCACGCTTCGTTTTTGGATCGACACTTACGTGAGGAGAGCACTTGGCCAATTGAGTGCTGCAGTAGCAACAGTGCAGCAGCAAAGAGCATTATGATAAAGGAACCAGCTTCTCCCAACCTTAAACTCTGTCAAGAATCGCTCCAGCTAGTACGTAATATATATGGGTGGCCGATACGGATCGAGTGTCCACTTTCTATAGCGACTGGGTCACTTCCTGCGCGAAGGTCACTTGCTTCACTTCATGCGCGTTCACTTGCCTACCATGGCCACTTCCTGCGCGTTAGCTTCCAATCGTCGCGGAACCTCCAGGCGGCAGACGGTGCTTGAGAACCCGAGTGAGAAAAGAAAACATCCCAAGTTTCGCATCACAATTAGCCTGTGCGCATACACCATGCTTTCTAGCTCTTTTCTGTTGGTCTGTTGGCCTAAAAGCGGTTTTTTCAAGGGCGAAGGCAGCAAAAGCCATACTGCATGATTGACGAGGACGATATCACGTACGTGGATTAACTCGCTGCATGTAAGGAAAGCGTTGTGCATGCATATGCGCCGCTGCGCCTAACAACTGAAGATCGACGTTAGATGGAGACAAGATCCTTGTGCTTTTTCATTTTTCTGACAATAAATATATCGGTTACCATAAGAACCTAAGACAAAAACTCGTCCCCTCGCTCTCTAGGGTGCGATCGAGACCATTCACCTCTCCTGCAGACTGCCCTCACTCCAAATCAGAGTGCGTATATATAGAAGTCCATCATTTGAAAAAAAATGCCGCGACAAAATATGATGATCATCTCTTTTAGGAATTTTGCTACAGCGAGAAATATCACAGCGTTGGAAAGTGGTTGCACGTTAAAAGTAGAAGCGTCTTTACGTATTGCTAAAACTCTATTCAACTAACTGCTACCGTCGCTACATAGCGACTGTGCAGCTCAAAAGCCACGCCTACGCAAAGGGATCTGCGCTCGTAGTCTTCTCCCTGATCTCCCGTATACTGTACCTTCGTTTCCGACTTTCTGTACGCTGTACAACGCTCGCGGACGATCTTTCGTAAGCTTGCCGTTCGAATCGCACGCGATTGCGCCCCCATGCATTTTCTCTTCCTTCTTCTATCGCCAGTCGACTTGAAAAATGACCCAATTCGTGCGACATATGAGGCAATGGAGAAGTTGGCTCCCTTTTGGTGCAGCTCGCCCCGAATCGCCGCCAAAAGCGTCTTTGGGTTCGCGCACGTATCCGTGAGTTGATATAGTTGCTCTTTCTTTCCGATTCTCATCTCGAATTTTTTCCTCCCTTTAGGATGTCGTTTCCAGGAAAATCTCGCTCGCCTATGACATTGCCTCTCTCCTCCATTGCCTTGCATTTGACTCCAGGTGAGATATCTAGTAAGAGTTTTGGAAAACATAGCTACACAAGACCTGTGGATTTATTTAAATGCACTACTGCCAGGGCAAGTAGAGGTACTCAAGTTCTAGTAAAATATTAGAAATTCCAAGCCATTAAGCCAAACGGGGGCCCCCTTAGAGCGTGCCCCATATTTGAGGTACACAAGGATGGTAGGGCACCATGCGTTGGCTTAATTAAATGCTCCTTATGAATGATTATATCAATGGTACCGGTATTTTTATTAGAAATTCAATCAACTCAGCAGCAAAATAAATATTTCTCCTCTGTTTCCAATGGTGAAAAAGAGAGAAGAATATTGAGGGGTCAGCACTTTCCTTTTGTGTCTGAGTATGGCCTCATCTACGTTGATAAAACGCCTTTCATCAAACGTCTCGTCACCCACCCTCACAGTGAATTCTTTGTGAATCGACCTCGTCGCTTTGGAAAGAGTCTTCTTGTGAGCACCTTGGAGGAATATTTCAAAGGAAACAAGGAAGCGTTTAAAGGAACGGCAATTTACAATGATCCGGAAGTGAAGTGGGACAAATGGCCCGTTATCAAGTTGGATATGAGTCATCTTGGTGGGTCTACGATTGAGGGGGTCAAGTCATCTTTAGTCTCATTGGTGAGAATCCTTTGAATGATGCAATGAATGCTAATAGATAACGGTTGTTATTTAGTTGCTTGACATTGCTAAGGCTAGAGGAGTTGACATTCATACTCCTGGATTACCAAACGATTCTGTTTCAATGATCCGCAGATTATTTGAGGAAACCTATGCTAAGGAAGGAAAGGAGATTGTCGTTCTCGTTGATGAGTATGATTCACCAATGCTCGCCAATTGGGTCGCAGATGATGTGGAGTTGGCGGCAGCGTGCCAAGACTTTCTGTCAGACTTCTACAGACAGTTGAAAGCGTCCTCTCACATCATCCGGTTCCGCTTTTTGACCGGAATCACGTACTTGCAAAAGATGAGTATTCATTCTGGCTCGAATGACCTAAAAGATATTGACGATTACCCCGATCTTGGCCCAATTCTTGGATTCACTCGAGAAGAAATTAAATCGACGTATTCTCCAGAAATTGAGGTCATTGCCAAAGAGCTGGAGATGACAGAGGAGGACTTGATGGATAAAATAGCGCGATATTACGATGGATACAATTGGGGTCGTGAGAATCTTCCTGCCACTCAAGTGTATCATCCTCATTCAATCAACGAGTTTTTGACTTTCAAGAAGTTTTCCCCTTACTCAACGGGTTGGCCTACGCTACTGCTTCGTATTGTCGATTCTCTTGATTTTGTTCGTTTCTACGAATTACTGAGCGGAGAAGTGCCAAGCAGATTAGACACGCCCGACAGTCTTTTATCTTTGCTGCAGAATCCCACTGATAGCCGAATGCGGCTTCTACTGTGGGAACTTGGTATTCTCCGGCGTCGGCGTTCTGCAGGGAAGGAATCGGGCGTTCCTTTCACAAATGAGAATGTGCGGCAGCACTTTACTGAAGATATATATCTGCTGGGTGTGTATGGAGATGGGTCTACTAGCACTAAAATGATTAAAATGCGGATGGCCCTGACAGAGAGAAATATTCCTGAATTTGCAAAAGTATTTGCCAGTTTGGTTGAGAGCATTCCGGCTGACGTTGCGATGAAATGGAAAGACGGAGAGGACGAAGGAATGCGACGAAAGGGAGAATTCTATCAGTCAATGTACATTGGTGCTTTAAACATTTTTGCGCCAAATTCATCTTATCTGGGGTCTGAAGAGGTTGTTGAAGAAAATGTTAGACCAGATTTGGTCTTCATTTCACCAGAATGCGCAATGATATTTGAATTCAAAAAGAATCCCAAGAGCGTCGACGAAGGACTTGAGCTAATAAAGAAGCAAGAATGCATTGAAAAGTACGGAAAGTATTTGAATGAGAAAATGATAAAGGCTAAGAATAGCGAGAAAAGAAAGAAGTGGGATGAGATATTGTCGAAATGGAAGTCCGTTCCCAAATGGGGGATTGGAATAAACGTCAGCGTCGACGAAGAGAAAAAAACGGTAACCAAGACAACCTCAATATCTGAGGAATTCATTTTCTGACCTCACGTGTAGTTTGTGAACCGCCCTTCTGTGTTAGTTAGTGCATTGTGTGATGAGTTATGTGTCAAATGTCATTATGACTATGGTGAGGGTGATCGACGTCATGGCAACGTCATGCGACGGACAAAAGGTCAGCATATCTAAGACGCTAAAAACGTCAGCGAGCAAAAAACGTCAGTGAACATACAGTAGCGGTATTCCACTAAAGATTCTTTTCCTGGCGTAACCGGAAATGACCATATTTGGCGAACGTACGGAACACTGGTCAAATGACGTCCTCATCTAATCGAATCGCTCGCAGCTGCCAAACACCAAATTACGCTGTAGCAGCGCGTCATCCCATTGGTCGGCCGTTTGACGAAGCGAGAGCGCATCGCACACAAAACTTCATTCTCTCGCGAGCGCGTGTCCGGACTGATACGGCTGGCAGCTGGACGACGTGGCGAACGTCGAATTAAGCCACGAAGCGCAAGGCTGTAAGTCCAGCCAGAGTGCTCGATCGCAGCGTCCCTTTGTCTCTAGACGCGCAGATCGCCGCGCGAGAGAACGCGCGCGAGGCACGCACGAAGCACGCCGCTCTCACGAAAACGGTAAGCAAATCGCGTCTATTCACTATGCAAGCGTCGAATTCTCTTTCCAGATCGTTCGCACGCGCGTGGACGCGGCGAATGCGAGACGACACGACGCGCCGACGCGGAGAATGAAGATCGAAGAGCTCATCGGAGCGAAGAGGAAGTCGCAAACCAAGCGGGGGAATTTGTAGCTCCTTTTTTTAGTTCGCGCGCGGTTGTTTCTCGTGTACGCATGCATATTTGTGTGGGTGCGTGTTATTCCCCTAGGCCGGGGCCCCCAAGCGCATTCCGTCCGCGCATAACACTAGCTAGGACTAATGTCTAAACGCTAATCGTCCCTCCTTAGAGAATCCTTTCAGTGTTGTCCGTGTCCTTTGTTCGTGAAGTCGTGTTACGTCATTTCCGTTTGGCGAGCGGCTATTTTTAGCGACTTTTGTAGTTAGAGGTTCGAGCCGCTCGCGATGACGCACCCCGTTCCGGCGAATGGGGCGTGCGTCATGAATAGGATAGGGAAGACTATAGAATAGGGAAAAAGCAGTGGTGCATTTAGGATGCTAAAAGAGATATAGACAATAGGAAGCATCCACCAAGCTTTAGGGGTCCTACACTTCAGCTAAACACGTGCAACACTTTTGCTAACCGCCCCCTATATCATCAATGTCATCATCATCATTTATCATCATCATCATTATTTATCATCATCATTTAATCTCTTTTTCTTCTTCTTCTTCTTCTTCATAATTAATAATTAATAAAATGGAAGGGGGATGAGAGGGCCCCGCGGTGGGATTGCCCTTGGGATAAAGGGTCCCCGCGTATGCATTCTCCCTCTGTACGTGCCTTTTACGCCAATATATTTTATGCGTTTTGCTATAGTTTTTTATAGTTAAATATGATGCATGTAGTCAAATGAGAAAATGTACTAATAGTGTAAGTGGCCGTCGAAGTGGCCTGAAGAAAGAACGTCAGTGTGTCGAAGGGCTTAAGAAGAATTTCAAGGCTCCAAAAGTGTAATTCACGTCCAAAAAGTGCGTTTTGATTCTGTTGAAATCACTCAATCAGAAAATTATTTTTAGAAGTCTCAATATCTTTGACGTCATTATCAAGTTGAATTAATTCGTTTATCGACGCGCGGTACTTTATTGATATTAAACTGTTCTCAATTATTTTCAGATTTTTCGCCAGGAATTAATAATATACGTCATCTCTCTCTACCCATTTTCTCAAGAAGACGTCGATGAAAATAGAAAAGAAAATAAATCTTTGCTGAGGTAAATATATATAATCAATACATCAATACTTGAATTGCATTTTCTTAGGCTCAAAAACGAAAGTGAAGTTGAAAATTAAATTCTAATTTTTCTTCATGTTTTTACAATCTTAGGGAACTTTTGCACATTTTCATACGAGTCACAAGAAAACAAGTAAATTTGCTGAAGAAAGATCTTTCTCGAGACGTTGCACCTGCTTCTAAATTCTCTTTTTTTTCTTCTAGAAAAAGGAGGTAGAGGAAAAAGGAGGTAGAGGAAAGAAGACGAATCGCTACTCCTTGTGAGAGGGTGGCCTGACATTAATAGGTCAGGCTCAAGGGGTTTGAAAAGGATGAAACGCCTGCCCTCTCACAAAGGTATGATTCAAAAGAACTTACGGCACAAACATGAGAGCGTAACAACCGTCATTCACTCATAAGGACTTACGGCACAAACATGAGAGCGTAACATCCGTCATCGACTCATAAGGACTTACGGCACATACATGAGAGCGTAACATCCGTCATCGACTCATAAGGACTTACGGCACATACATGAGAGTGTAACATCCGTCATCGACTCATAAGGACTTACGGCACATACATGAGAGCGTAACATCCGTCATCGACTCATAAGGACCTACGGCACATACATGAAAGCTTAACATCCGTCATCGACTCATAAGGTTTTACGGCACATACATGAGAGCGTAACATCCGTCATCGACTCATAAGGACTTACGGCACATACATGAGAGTGTAACATCCGTCATCGACTCATAAGGACTTACGGCACATACATGAGAGCGTAACATCCGTCATCGACTCATAAGGACTTACGGCACATACATGAAAGCATAACATCCGTCATCGACTCATAAGGACTTACGGCACATACATGAGAGTGTAACAACCGTCATCGACTCATAAGGACTTACGGCACATACATGAGAGCGTAACATCCGTCATCGACTCATAAGGACTTACGGCACATACATGAGAGTGTAACATCCGTCATCGACTCATAAGGACTTACGGCACATACATGAAAGCATAACATCCGTCATCGACTCATAAGGACTTACGGCACATACATGAGAGTGTAACAACCGTCATCGACTCATAAGGACTTACGGCACATACATGAGAGCGTAACATCCGTCATCGACTCATAAGGACTTACGGCACATACATGAAAGCATAACATCCGTCATCGACTCATAAGGACTTACGGCACATACATGAAAGCATAACATCCGTCATCGACTCATAAGGACTTACGGCACATACATGAGAGTGTAACAACCGTCATCGACTCATAAGGACTTACGGCACATACATGAGAGCGTAACATCCGTCATCGACTCATAAGGACTTACGGCACATACATGAGAGCGTAACATCCGTCATCGACTCATAAGGACTTACGGCACATACATGAGAGCGTAACATCCGTCATCGACTCATAAGGACTTACGGCACATACATGAAAGCATAACATCCGTCATCGACTCATAAGGACTTACGGCACATACATGAAAGCATAACATCCGTCATCGACTCATAAGGACTTACGGCACATACATGAGAGTGTAACAACCGTCATCGACTCATAAGGACTTACGGCACATACATGAGAGCGTAACATCCGTCATCGACTCATAAGGACTTACGGCACATACATGAGAGCGTAACATCCGTCATCGACTCATAAGGACTTACGGCACATACATGAGAGCGTAACATCCGTCATCGACTCATAAGGACTTACGGCACATACATGAAAGCTTAACATCCGTCATCGACTCATAAGGTTTTACGGCACATACATGAGAGCGTAACATCCGTCATCGACTCATAAGGACTTACGGCACATACATGAGAGTGTAACATCCGTCATCGACTCATAAGGACTTACGGCACATACATGAGAGCGTAACATCCGTCATCGACTCATAAGGACTTACGGCACATACATGAAAGCATAACATCCGTCATCGACTCATAAGGACTTACGGCACATACATGAGAGTGTAACAACGGTCATCGACTCATAAGGACTTACGGCACATACATGAGAGCGTAACATCCGTCATCGACTCATAAGGACTTACGGCACATACATGAAAGCATAACATCCGTCATCGACTCATAAGGACTTACGGCACATACATGAAAGCATAACATCCGTCATCGACTCATAAGGACTTACGGCACATACATGAAAGCATAACATCCGTCATCGACTCATAAGGACTTACGGCACATACATGAGAGTGTAACAACCGTCATCGACTCATAAGGACTTACGGCACATACATGAGAGCGTAACATCCGTCATCGACTCATAAGGACTTACGGCACATACATGAGAGTGTAACATCCGTCATCGACTCATAAGGACTTACGGCACATACATGAGAGCGTAACATCCGTCATCGACTCATAAGGACTTACGGCACATACATGAGAGCATAACATCCGTCATCGACTCATAAGGACTTACGGCACATACATGAGAGTGTAACAACCGTCATCGACTCATAAGGAATTACGGCACATACATGAGAGCGTAACATCCGTCATCGACTCATAAGGACTTACGGCACATACATGAAAGCATAACATCCGTCATCGACTCATAAGGACTTACGGCACATACATGAAAGCATAACATCCGTCATCGACTCATAAGGACTTACGGCACATACATGAGAGTGTAACAACCGTCATCGACTCATAAGGACTTACGGCACATACATGAGAGCGTAACATCCGTCATCGACTCATAAGGACTTACGGCACATACATGAGAGCGTAACATCCGTCATCGACTCATAAGGACTTACGGCACATACATGAGAGCGTAACATCCGTCATCGACTCATAAGGACTTACGGCACATACATGAAAGCATAACATCCGTCATCGACTCATAAGGACTTACGGCACATACATGAGAGCGTAACATCCGTCATCGACTCATAAGGACTTACGGCACATACATGAGAGCGTAACATCCGTCATCGACTCATAAGGACTTACGGCACATACATGAAAGCTTAACATCCGTCATCGACTCATAAGGTTTTACGGCACATACATGAGAGCGTAACATCCGTCATCGACTCATAAGGACTTACGGCACATACATGAGAGCGTAACATCCGTCATCGACTCATAAGGACTTACGGCACATACATGAAAGCATAACATCCGTCATCGACTCATAAGGACTTACGGCACATACATGAGAGTGTAACATCCGTCATCGACTCATAAGGACTTACGGCACAAACATGAGAGCGTAACATCCGTCATCGACTCATAAGGACTTACGGCACATACATGAGAGTGTAACAACCGTCATCGACTCATAAGGACTTACGGCACATACATGAGAGCGTAACATCCGTCATCGACTCATAAGGACTTACGGCACATACATGAAAGCATAACATCCGTCATCGACTCATAAGGACTTACGGCACATACATGAAAGCATAACATCCGTCATCGACTCATAAGGACTTACGGCACATACATGAGAGTGTAACAACCGTCATCGACTCATAAGGACTTACGGCACATACATGAGAGCGTAACATCCGTCATCGACTCATAAGGACTTACGGCACATACATGAGAGCGTAACATCCGTCATCGACTCATAAGGACTTACGGCACATACATGAGAGTGTAACATCCGTCATCGACTCATAAGGACTTACGGCACATACATGAAAGCTTAACATCCGTCATCGACTCATAAGGTTTTACGGCACATACATGAGAGCGTAACATCCGTCATCGACTCATAAGGACTTACGGCACATACATGAGAGTGTAACATCCGTCATCGACTCATAAGGACTTACGGCACATACATGAGAGCGTAACATCCGTCATCGACTCATAAGGACTTACGGCACATACATGAAAGCATAACATCCGTCATCGACTCATAAGGACTTACGGCACATACATGAAAGCATAACATCCGTCATCGACTCATAAGGACTTACGGCACATACATGAGAGTGTAACAACCGTCATCGACTCATAAGGACTTACGGCACATACATGAGAGCGTAACATCCGTCATCGACTCATAAGGACTTACGGCACATACATGAAAGCATAACATCCGTCATCGAGTCATAAGGACTTACGGCACATACATGAAAGCATAACATCCGTCATCGACTCATAAGGACTTACGGCACATACATGAGAGTGTAACAACCGTCATCGACTCATAAGGACTTACGGCACATACATGAGAGCGTAACATCCGTCATCGACTCATAAGGACTTACGGCACATACATGAGAGCGTAACATCCGTCATCGACTCATAAGGACTTACGGCACATACATGAGAGTGTAACATCCGTCATCGACTCATAAGGACTTACGGCACATACATGAAAGCTTAACATCCGTCATCGACTCATAAGGTTTTACGGCACATACATGAGAGCGTAACATCCGTCATCGACTCATAAGGACTTACGGCACATACATGAGAGTGTAACATCCGTCATCGACTCATAAGGACTTACGGCACATACATGAGAGCGTAACATCCGTCATCGACTCATAAGGACTTACGGCACATACATGAGAGTGTAACATCCGTCATCGACTCATAAGGACTTACGGCACATACATGAAAGCATAACATCCGTCATCGACTCATAAGGACTTACGGCACATACATGAGAGTGTAACAACCGTCATCGACTCATAAGGACTTACGGCACATACATGAGAGCGTAACATCCGTCATCGACTCATAAGGACTTACGGCACATACATGAAAGCATAACATCCGTCATCGACTCATAAGGACTTACGGCACATACATGAAAGCATAACATCCGTCATCGACTCATAAGGACTTACGGCACATACATGAGAGTGTAACAACCGTCATCGACTCATAAGGACTTACGGCACATACATGAGAGCGTAACATCCGTCATCGACTCATAAGGACTTACGGCACATACATGAGAGCGTAACATCCGTCATCGACTCATAAGGACTTACGGCACATACATGAGAGTGTAACATCCGTCATCGACTCATAAGGACTTACGGCACATACATGAAAGCTTAACATCCGTCATCGACTCATAAGGTTTTACGGCACATACATGAGAGCGTAACATCCGTCATCGACTCATAAGGACTTACGGCACATACATGAGAGTGTAACATCCGTCATCGACTCATAAGGACTTACGGCACATACATGAGAGCGTAACATCCGTCATCGACTCATAAGGACTTACGGCACATACATGAAAGCATAACATCCGTCATCGACTCATAAGGACTTACGGCACATACATGAGAGTGTAACAACCGTCATCGACTCATAAGGACTTACGGCACATACATGAGAGCGTAACATCCGTCATCGACTCATAAGGACTTACGGCACATACATGAAAGCATAACATCCGTCATCGACTCATAAGGACTTACGGCACATACATGAAAGCATAACATCCGTCATCGACTCATAAGGACTTACGGCACATACATGAAAGCATAACATCCGTCATCGACTCATAAGGACTTACGGCACATACATGAGAGTGTAACAACCGTCATCGACTCATAAGGACTTACGGCACATACATGAGAGCGTAACATCCGTCATCGACTCATAAGGACTTACGGCACATACATGAGAGCGTAACATCCGTCATCGACTCATAAGGACTTACGGCACATACATGAAAGCATAACATCCGTCATCGACTCATAAGGACTTACGGCACATACATGAGAGCGTAACATCCGTCATCGACTCATAAGGACTTACGGCACATACATGAGAGCGTAACATCCGTCATCGACTCATAAGGACTTACGGCACATACATGAAAGCATAACATCCGTCATCGACTCATAAGGACTTACGGCAGAAACATGAGAGCGTAACATCCGTCATCGACTCATAAGGACTTACGGCACATACATGAAAGCATAACATCCGTCATCGACTCATAAGGACTTACGGCACATACATGAAAGCATAACATCCGTCATCGACTCATAAGGACTTACGGCACATACATGAGAGTGTAACAACCGTCATCGACTCATAAGGACTTACGGCACATACATGAGAGCGTAACATCCGTCATCGACTCATAAGGACTTACGGCACATACATGAGAGCGTAACATCCGTCATCGACTCATAAGGACTTACGGCACATACATGAAAGCTTAACATCCGTCATCGACTCATAAGGACTTACGGCACATACATGAAAGCATAACATCCGTCATCGACTCATAAGGACTTACGGCACATACATGAAAGCATAACATCCGTCATCGACTCATAAGGACTTACGGCACATACATGAAAGCATAACATCCGTCATCGACTCATAAGGACTTACGGCACATACATGAGAGTGTAACAACCGTCATCGACTCATAAGGACTTACGGCACATACATGAGAGCGTAACATCCGTCATCGACTCATAAGGACTTACGGCACATACATGAGAGCGTAACATCCGTCATCGACTCATAAGGACTTACGGCACATACATGAAAGCATAACATCCGTCATCGACTCATAAGGACTTACGGCACATACATGAGAGCGTAACATCCGTCATCGACTCATAAGGACTTACGGCACATACATGAGAGCGTAACATCCGTCATCGACTCATAAGGACTTACGGCACATACATGAGAGCGTAACATCCGTCATCGACTCATAAGGACTTACGGCACATACATGAGAGTGTAACATCCGTCATCGACTCATAAGGACTTACGGCACATACATGAAAGCTTAACATCCGTCATCGACTCATAAGGTTTTACGGCACATACATGAGAGCGTAACATCCGTCATCGACTCATAAGGACTTACGGCACATACATGAGAGTGTAACATCCGTCATCGACTCATAAGGACTTACGGCACATACATGAGAGCGTAACATCCGTCATCGACTCATAAGGACTTACGGCACATACATGAGAGTGTAACATCCGTCATCGACTCATAAGGACTTACGGCACATACATGAAAGCATAACATCCGTCATCGACTCATAAGGACTTACGGCACATACATGAGAGTGTAACAACCGTCATCGACTCATAAGGACTTACGGCACATACATGAGAGCGTAACATCCGTCATCGACTCATAAGGACTTACGGCACATACATGAAAGCATAACATCCGTCATCGACTCATAAGGACTTACGGCACATACATGAAAGCATAACATCCGTCATCGACTCATAAGGACTTACGGCACATACATGAGAGTGTAACAACCGTCATCGACTCATAAGGACTTACGGCACATACATGAGAGCGTAACATCCGTCATCGACTCATAAGGACTTACGGCACATACATGAGAGCGTAACATCCGTCATCGACTCATAAGGACTTACGGCACATACATGAGAGTGTAACATCCGTCATCGACTCATAAGGACTTACGGCACATACATGAAAGCTTAACATCCGTCATCGACTCATAAGGTTTTACGGCACATACATGAGAGCGTAACATCCGTCATCGACTCATAAGGACTTACGGCACATACATGAGAGTGTAACATCCGTCATCGACTCATAAGGACTTACGGCACATACATGAGAGCGTAACATCCGTCATCGACTCATAAGGACTTACGGCACATACATGAAAGCATAACATCCGTCATCGACTCATAAGGACTTACGGCACATACATGAGAGTGTAACAACCGTCATCGACTCATAAGGACTTACGGCACATACATGAGAGCGTAACATCCGTCATCGACTCATAAGGACTTACGGCACATACATGAAAGCATAACATCCGTCATCGACTCATAAGGACTTACGGCACATACATGAAAGCATAACATCCGTCATCGACTCATAAGGACTTACGGCACATACATGAAAGCATAACATCCGTCATCGACTCATAAGGACTTACGGCACATACATGAGAGTGTAACAACCGTCATCGACTCATAAGGACTTACGGCACATACATGAGAGCGTAACATCCGTCATCGACTCATAAGGACTTACGGCACATACATGAGAGCGTAACATCCGTCATCGACTCATAAGGACTTACGGCACATACATGAAAGCATAACATCCGTCATCGACTCATAAGGACTTACGGCACATACATGAGAGCGTAACATCCGTCATCGACTCATAAGGACTTACGGCACATACATGAGAGCGTAACATCCGTCATCGACTCATAAGGAATTACGGCACATACATGAAAGCATAACATCCGTCATCGACTCATAAGGACTTACGGCAGAAACATGAGAGCGTAACATCCGTCATCGACTCATAAGGACTTACGGCACATACATGAAAGCATAACATCCGTCATCGACTCATAAGGACTTACGGCACATACATGAAAGCATAACATCCGTCATCGACTCATAAGGACTTACGGCACATACATGAGAGTGTAACAACCGTCATCGACTCATAAGGACTTACGGCACATACATGAGAGTGTAACAACCGTCATCGACTCATAAGGACTTACGGCACATACATGAAAGCATAACATCCGTCATCGACTCATAAGGACTTACGGCACATACATGAAAGCATAACATCCGTCATCGACTCATAAGGACTTACGGCACATACATGAAAGCATAACATCCGTCATCGACTCATAAGGACTTACGGCACATACATGAGAGTGTAACAACCGTCATCGACTCATAAGGACTTACGGCACATACATGAGAGCGTAACATCCGTCATCGACTCATAAGGACTTACGGCACATACATGAGAGTGTAACATCCGTCATCGACTCATAAGGACTTACGGCACATACATGAGAGCGTAACATCCGTCATCGACTCATAAGGACTTACGGCACATACATGAGAGCGTAACATCCGTCATCGACTCATAAGGACTTACGGCACATACATGAGAGCGTAACATCCGTCATCGACTCATAAGGACTTACGGCACATACATGAGAGCGTAACATCCGTCATCGACTCATAAGGACTTACGGCACATACATGAGAGTGTAACAACCGTCATCGACTCATAAGGACTTACGGCACATACATGAGAGCGTAACATCCGTCATCGACTCATAAGGACTTACGGCACATACATGAAAGCGTAACATCCGTCATCGACTCATAAGGACTTACGGCACATACATGAGAGCGTAACATCCGTCATCGACTCATAAGGACTTACGGCACATACATGAGAGCGTAACATCCGTCATCGACTCATAAGGACTTACGGCACATACATGAAAGCTTAACATCCGTCATCGACTCATAAGGACTTACGGCACATACATGAGAGCGTAACATCCGTCATCGACTCATAAGGACTTACGGCACGTACATGAAAGCTTAACATCCGTCATCGACTCATAAGGACTTACGGCACATACATGAGAGCGTAACATCCGTCATCGACTCATAAGGACTTACGGCACATACATGAAAGCATAACATCCGTCACCGACTCATAAGGACTTACGGCACATACATGAGAGTGTAACAACCGTCATCGACTCATAAGGACTTACGGCACATACATGAGAGCGTAACATCCGTCATCGACTCATAAGGACTTACGGCACATACATGAGAGCGTAACATCCGTCATCGACTCATAAGGACATACGGCACATACATGAGAGCGTAACATCCGTCATCGTCTCATAAGGACTTACGGCACATAGTATACCGACGAAGACTCAGCTGCCTATCTTCGTTGGAAAATATTCGTGAAACCGACGAATTCCTTTGGCACCTTCGTTCGAATAACTACTTCTGATTTGGCGAAGTAAAACACCACTAAGTAGTTAGTTTGCTCAAACGGCAAGGCGACATACCAAAAACAAGCACACGATACGCAAATAGGACGAGTTTCGGACAGAGGCGTGGCTGAAACGCGCGCTAGCGCAAAACTCTCCCTGAGTCTCACCTTGCACGTCCCTGTTACGCACGGGCCCTGCGGTGAGAGTACGTTTTCTTAGCGAACGAACGTTTCTTACTCGTCAGGGAATGTAGCCTCGTACTCTCTCCTGGCCGAGCGCGATGATGCCCTTGGGGAGAGAGTCTGGGCAAAATTTTATACAAGCGGCCGTACCTTGAAGATAGACCTATGTGTTGTAGGCACCCGTTTCTGATACTTAGACTGATACTGACACTTCCCAAAATCGAGGGGAGCGGTGCACAACAAGATCGAAGGCATGTCCCCGGACCCTCTCCCCGTAGTGATATTAACGAAGGGGTGGGTCTGGGACTGCGGCGGGTGTTGCACGCATAGAAGCAGAGGTAGAGAAGGCTCCCCCTTATCACGTGACTTTTCCTGGTCAGAGGTAGTCTGGTTAACAAGACCCTTGCGCGCGTTACCGCTGGCGAAAGGGTCTGGTTAACCAGATTAGGTCAGAGGATTGAAGCCGTTAAGTCCCGTATTGCCTCGTATTGAAGTCCACTTCCTCTGATCCGCGAAGCCGTAAGTACTCAGCTGCCTTTCCAAAAATGTTCATTCTTTCATGAAATCACGCGATAAATCTGTTTTGCGGTCGCGGCAAACATTTAAGGCCCCAAATCGCCGCGAACTTGGACTAATTGTACTTTTACCCTCTCGCGATGTCGCCATTGTCTAAACTTTATTTTGCATTTAATAGCCAAGTCGTGGCGCTATCGAATGCTGGTAAAAGGCGGCAGAAACCAGTCGCTGTTTCGACGCATTGCGTAAAAAGACGCCGTATTGGGCGTGTCTTGGTGGTCATGTTTTGCACCCTCTCACGCTCAAACGCAATGTCCAATTTTGTTAGAATTTTTTTTGTTTGAAAGAGTCACACATTAGGAAGCGAATGGTGCTATTGTTTGGGCTCTTCCTATTTTTATGCCGTTGTAAGATTGCGTGTTTTAGCACGTGCCGACGTCTGCCGCCTTTTACCAGCATTCGCTAGCGCCACGACTTGGCCATTAAATGCACAAAACGTTTAGAAAAAACGACAATGGCGACATCGCGAAAGGGTGCAAAGCACAATTAGTCCTCGCTGGCGGCGATTTGGGGCCTTAAACGGTTGTCACGCCCTCAAAACAGATTTATCGCGCGATTTTATGAAAGAAGAAACATTTTTGGAAAGGCAGCTGAGTACTTACGGCTTCGCGGATCAGAGCACGGATTGTAGAGGAGAGGGATAGGAAACGCCCGTAGGTGGAGTGGTTAGATGCGTGACTCGGCCACGCCCCCTTATCGGTTGTGACCCCGCATAAGAAACGCCCGATTCCTCCGAATCCGAAGATTCTCTAGCCTTCTAGGCAACTCGAAAAGGTTACTAAGGATGTAAATAATGCTTCTAATTGCAGATTTTTGCAAACGACGGATCCCTAAAGCCCGTTTTTTCAACAGGCGACTTTGTGTAGCTTTCCTGATCGTTCTGCAGGCTTTCGGAACCACAATGTACATTCTAACTCTAGGCTAAAGACGTCAAAGTGCAACTGACATCTTCAAAAGCATCTGCGTTTCACGATTGTCGAAATGAAGACGATTTTCGAGCATGCACCCTTCTTGCGAGGGTAGACCTCGTTCTACAAATTTGTCTTGATCAATCGGAGATGCTTTTGAAGATGTCAGTTGCACTTTGACGTCTTTAGCCTAGAATTAGAATGTACTTTGTGGTTCCGAAAGCCTGCAGAACGATCAGGAAAGCTACACAAAGTTGCCTGTTGAAAAAACGGGCTTTAGGCATCGGTCGCTTGTAAAAGCTACATTTAGAAGCATTATTTACATCCTTAGTAACCTTTTCGAGTTGCTTAGAAGGCTAGAGAGCCTTCGGATTCGGAGAAATCGGGCGTTTCTGGAGTGGGAGGAGGAGTCAGAGCGTGTCACGGATGCAACGTCGCAATGTACAGTAGTGCGCTATCGTTTCCTATCCCTCTCCTCTACAATCCGTGATCAGAGGAAGTGGGCTTCAATACGAGACAATACGGGACTTCACGGCTTCAATCCTCTGACCAGGAAAAGTCACGTGATAAGGGGGAGTTGCACATCCCTCTCCTTCTCTATCTCTGATAGAAGCGTGTCTCAAGGCTCACCATTACACCTCGGATCCTTGATTGCACTGTCGCTTTCGCCCGTTCGCTGACGCTGCGTGTCGTCCTTTTAGGGCACAATTACGCATCTGCGGGGAACGAAGGAAAAGAAATATTTTCATCAGCCATTTATTATCAGTATCAGTATCAGTATCAGATTTATTTACCTACGGGTGCATTGAACCAATAGGTCGAGCTTCCTTATATGCGAGTCCGGAGGACTCTCGATCGGAGGATGAGACACAGTTGAGTGGCGAAGGACGGAATTCACGCCAGGCAACGGAAATTTTCTACTAGTGGCTAGTGCGCTAAGGAGCAGACAAAGTTGTTTTCGTCCTCTGCTTCCGAAGTTCACTCAGCAATCCGACGTCTCAATGTGCATTCTGCACTTCCGCGTCTATCTCAGAGCTAGCAAGGATGTGATTCGGGTGTACGTGAGATCGAAGCAGGTGAGAAGCACATAAGACGTTTTACCTATAGGCATTCTCTTGACTTGTCATCCCTACATTTCCTCTCTTTACTCTATATCTAGCGCTCCGTGTCATTCGATCAAGAATCCTGACGGTTGGAGTTTTAACCGAAATGACCTCGCGGACCGAGATGGCCTCTATAAAAAAGGGGCTAGCAGAGATAGGCGATCGTCTGACATGCGATTCGGCATGCGTGACGTTTCATGAGTGCGGTTGTTTCGTGCCAACATTTTATCAGTCATGGGCAATTGCAGGTGAAACCGCGTGCCGGAGCAAGTCAGTTTACTATCACTACACACAAAGGAAAACGCATTCCTTTTGCGGCTGAGCCTGACGATCCAATGTTTCACTCTAAGAAGGAGTATGTAGTGTATAAGAAAACTACAGTAGCAGTGCGAACGATTCCTGTAACAAAGGTAGGGCTTAGACTTTTCGTAGACTTTATCTGCAAAAGTCATCTGCATGAGTCAACTGCAAGACGTAAGTAAGTACTCTAATAGCGAATTGCCTGCCGCGTCGCATTTCACTTAATAATCGAGCTGCATATAGCTTTGCAGTCTTGTTTCAGTCGTTGATCCGCCGCTTTGTTACTACTGTGCTCTAAATTTGGCTGCATGAAGAGCGCACACATCGCCCTTCTTGTGACTAAGGCACGGAAACGAGAGACCTTGGGTCAGGGAAGAAAAGTCACCGGAAACTAAAATGACCGAACGACGAACAGTTTTTGCAAACACTTATTCAGCACTGAACGACAGAAAAAGACAAACGACACGTAGGTTCTTGAATCAAACTGCAGTTTGATCAATCAGGCGCACGTATTCACCAACAACCCATTTAAGCATACATTAATCTTGGTGCAGCATAATGTGCACGGGGGAAATTCCCTTAACGGCGGACAAAAGCACCGCGTTCCCTTTGGCCCACAGTCTTCCCTATAGCACTTGTGACCTTCACCAGCGTCTTTGCATGTCATTCCCTCGCAGCAGTAGTCCGGTCTCCACTCAACGTCAGTGCCGTTCATTTTGACGGGAGTGCACGATTTGCCAGAGTCATCATTGAATCTCGATCTGCTGGAATTGAACGGAGGCAAATTGAAAAGCTCCAAAAAGAGAGGACAGAACAAAGAAGCAGACGACCTTATTCATGGTGAGGTTACTACTCAACTGAGAGGACCTTGGCTTTGCATGCTGTATATACGATAAACGAGAGAACCACACACGAAGTGTCGGTTGTGACTCAGGAGGGAGGCTTGTACGTCAACGCATGTTTACGTCTTCTTTCTTATCTGTAGGCGGGGTGAGAAAACGTGTGTCAAATGTTTAGGCAGATCAAATTCTGCTTATCTTTAAATTAAGCAGTGGCTTCTGTGATCCTAGATAGAAGCCTCTACTGACTCATCTCACACCTTGCAGCAACATGATACGCATCGGCCCTGCGGTTTCAACAACGTTTCTTAGTGGCCTAGAATCGTAGCCTTGGGAATCCAGACTCTCTCCTGACCGAGCGCGCTTAGGCGGTCAAGGAGAGGGTCTGGGACCAATTCTATACAAGCGGCGGTGCGCTTGAACTTCAGTTGGCTAATGCGATTGCTGCATAATGACGTCACGTCACCTTGGGTACGTCTTTTCCTTCGTTCTCCGCAGATGCGTACTTGTTCCCTAAGTAGACGACTCGTAGCGTCGGCGAGCGAAAGCGATATATCGAGAGTCGGACGCCAAGGGTCGCACACGCCCTGGGACACGCCTCTATGCGTGCAACATCCATTAATTGCATTACTGGAAGTCGCCGGTCATTGGGCATACGAATCTCAGTGCTCGGCCTTCCATTGGCCTATTATATAGCAACTGTACCGACGCTCGTATAGAACTGTGCCCAGACTCTCTCTGGGTTCCTGGGAACGCTGACTGAGTCTCGTGCTGGTCACGTGCAAAGTTAGCAGTGCATCTTCTTTTCTGCTTTGCGTTACGGCTTTATCTCTGTGTACTTATTGTGGAGTGGTAAATTTGTGGGGTGAACCGGGTTGTGTCGGTACAGATGCGATCAACGAGAGAACCCCACACGAAGTGTCGGGTATCACTTAGGAAGGGAGGCTTTTGCGTCAACGCATGTTTACGTCTTCTTTCTTATCTGTAGGCGGTTAGAAAGCGTGTGTCCTACGTTGGAGTATGTCAAATTTAAATTTTGCTTATTTTCAAATGAGTGGCTTCTGTGAACCTAAACAGAAGTCTCTACAGTCTCACCTTACACGTCCTTGATACACACCGGCCCTGCGGTGACAGTACGTTTTCTCAACGAACGAACGTTTCTTACTCGTCTGAGAACGTAACCTCGGAAACCCAGACTCTCTCCTGGCCGAGCGCGATAATGCCCTGGGAGAGAGTCTGGAAAAAATTTTATACAAGCGGCGGTACCTTAAGCAGTGGCTTCTGTGACACCAAATAGAAGCCTCTACTGACTCACCTCCCACGTCCTAGCAAAATGATACAGACCGGCCCTGCGGTTTCTCCACGCACCAACGTTTCTTAGTCGTCTGGAAACATAGGGAATTCAGACTCTCCTGGCCGAGCGCGCTTAGGCGGTCGGGGAGAGAGTCTGGGACAGGTTCTATACAAGCGGCGGTGCGCTTGAACTTCAGTTGGCTTCAGTGATTTCCCCACTAGCTACATAAGAATTGCTCCGTAGGCACATGCGTTCTATTTCGCGGGAAGAGATCTGACTCGGTTGATAAACGTATTCGTCAGGGAATATTCCGAACTCTTCTCTGTCATTTCAAGTTTATACCTTGCTGCACCTCGAATACACGAGCGCGCGATTTCGAAGTAAATCCGCTTGTGCTAGCTGCTGAAGGCCATTCTTATATGACCGGCTCCGAGGCTCCGACGCGAAGGACTGACGTACTGCTTTCGGGGCAACATCGGCTTCTTCTAATAATTGCATAGGCAGCTGCATGACGTGTGCAATTATACAGAGAGTCACCTGGAGAAGCAACACAGGTGTACAGAATGAGACTTTCCATTGTTCTTCACAACTCGCTGCACGATTTGCTACAAGAGGATTGCGATATCGAAGGCAATTGCGACGATAGGCCTATATTTCTGTAGAGCGTCCTACTCTGAGGCTAATTCCTTGTGCAAAGGACTGATTGCTTGGGAGCATCATGGGTGGCTTGATTGTTTGCTCTGACAGCTGACGCACGACGCATTATAGATTTTGCAAAGCATGCCAAGCGTAATTTCTTTAAGGAGCCGGCAGCTAATTAGTTTCGATGGCTGCAGCAGCTGTGCTTGCTTTCCCGAAAACTATCAAACGTGCAGCGGTGATGTCTTTGATCGTGCATCTGTTCCTTCAGTGCAACTGGCAGTTCATGCATGCTGATAAGACAAAGATCATGCATTGTCTCTCATTTTTTGTCGGTGTGGAAAATGTTTGGTTATCCATCTCTCCTTCTGGAGCAGAAAGAATTGCCCCAGTCCAACAAGCACAGCAAGACCGTAATAGGATTCATTTATTCATTCATTCATTTGTTTATGAATTCATTTTTCATTCATTCATTCATTCATTCATTCATTCATTCAGTATGCAAAGTTGCGTTGGCTATCAATGCATGGTACCACCTGCAGCTGGCTCAGGCAATTATCCTAATAGAATAGCGAACCATCTGTTAGGCTCACCACTACAGCGCCGTAGCTTTTAGGTTTTTAGCACTCGCAATGTTAACACAAGGGCAAAGACTTTAGTATATTCTCCTATCTCCAATGGTTGCGGGGTGAGAAAACGTCTGTCATATGTTTGAGTAAATCAAATCCTGCTGGTATCTTTTAATTAAGCAGTGGCTTCTGTGACCCTAAATAGAAGCGTCTACTCTCTCACCTCCCACGTCCTTGATACACACCGGCCCTGCGGTGACAGTACGTTTTCTCCACGAACCAACGTTTCTTACTCGTCTGGGAACGTAGCCTCGGAAACCCAGACTCTCTCCTGGCCGAGCGCGATAAGGCCCTCGGGGAGAGAGTCTGGGCAAAATTTTATACAAGCGACGGTACCTTGAAGATCGACCTATGTGTTGTAGGCACCCGTGGGTAAATGAATCTGATACTGATACTGATACTGATACTCTCCAAAATCGGGGGGAGCGGTGCACAACAAGATCAAAGGCATGTCCCCAGACCTTCTCCCCGTAGTGATATTAACCTAGGGGGAGGGTCTGGGAACGAGACTGAAACCCTTCAGCCACGCAGTTCTCGACTTAGTACTAAAGCGACGGATATCAAGAGGCGACACTGCGAAGCCATAGGCATCTCAATTATAAAATGAGATGCAGTGCTGCGAGCAACTATAGCCAAATGACCACGCCCTCAAAGGAATATAGGCCACAACAACAGCGTTGAACGTTGTCATTCTGTGTGCGACATAGGCCCTTTTAGTCGAGACACTCTGCGGTTCTGTCGCATCGATAAACTGCCATGTGATCAATGACGGAATCAAATTTGAAACGTTCAAGAAAAGCAAAATCAATAAATAATCAGATAGCCTCCTTCCTGTGGCACAGGCAATCAAAATGACTCGCCAATACGCCGCATGAGATGAAGTCACAGCTAACTAAAAGAAAAATATAAAATAGACGTAGGCATCTTCGATGAAAAAGATACGCTGTTTGTTATGAGTTGGAAAGAGGTGGTTACACACCATGCGTGTAGCCTGTAGCCAGACCTTCTCCCTTGATCCCGTATAACGGGCTCGGGAGAAGGTACGGCTCCGCCTCTTTTAGGCCCGCCCTAGGAACAAAGCGCCCGTACATGTATACGTCGAGTCGGGTTCTCCATCGACGAAACGTCGGTTTCCTCGCTCTACGCAACTTGTGTTCAATAGTAACTGGAAGGGCTCTTAGCAATACCCTTCGAAAGGTTCTTTTGCTTAGCAATACCCTTTGAAAGGTTCTTTTGCTCTTGCGAGCTACGATCGTCTTTCAATCTTTTCGGGATATTGCCAGGAACACTTACCATTGAACACAAGTTGCGTAGAGCGAGGAAACCGACGTTTCGTCGATAAAGAACCGACTCGACGTATACATGTACGGGCGCTTTGTTCCTAGGGCGGGCCTAAAAGAGGCGGAGCCGTACCAGACCTTCTCCCATAGATATAAAAATAGAGGGATTGGCAACTCCCTCCTTATCACGTGATTTACGTGGTCCTAGGGTAGTTACGTTCCCATTCACCATCATGTCCGCTCTTGTACGCGCTCTTGAAGCTACGCTGCAGTCCAACGTCACTTCTGCCGTATCCCATCGATACGAAAAGCTGAAGAAAGACGCCGGAACGCTTCTCCAAGACGAATTTCGTCATCGTCTTCTAAAATTTGGCGAAGAGCTCACCAAAAACGTCCAGGACTGCTTTCCTGTTCTCTCTTCCCGTCCTTGGAGACCTTCCGATCGCGAAAAGTGCCTTGAAGCTTTCATGGCACTTCGAATCGACGTGCTTCCTCAACTCTGGAAGTCGTTCTACGCTGAGATTGAGATGTGCGACGACGATCCTCTGCTTCCGCAGTGTGTCAATAGGAGGCTATTTGAGATTTGTTTAAGTGAGCATTTGGAGAGTGGGGCCGAGCACTTTCAGATATTGGATATAGTTTCCACCATTAGCTAACGCCGGGTCAAGATCAGAGGTCAAAAAAGCGGCAGCGACGTCGACCGGCCTGTCGTGGATACGCAAACTTGTAAGCCCCGCTGAAGTGTCCAAGACAACCGAATGAGTCATTGCGGAACGCAGATCCGTCTCGCCAGACAGAGCGACGACTCTCGAACACAGCAGTTTTCCTTCCGCCTGTTGCACGCTCCACCGTACCATTTCCTCTTCAAAATCGAGCGTTGTGTCTAAATGCGCGCAAATAATTCAGATACGAAGAACGCACGTCTCTTCGAAAAGGTACCACTTTCAGTCGACTGATTTCCAGACGATTCGATAGTTGCAGCCTGAGCTGACGAACGAGGGCGATGTCTGCTGTATTTTTTCCGAGTGAAGCGATTTTTCTTCCTCAAAGGCATTCTAGGGACAAAATAAAAAGTAATTACGCCAAAAAACATTTAAGCAAAAGAAGTTTAGCGCCATAAGTCACGTGCCAGTTAGAGGTCACTAGAAAGGGTCAGCCTGAGAGTAAAGACAGGCAGAGAGAACAACTGCTTATGCCAGTTCCACGCAGAAATGACTCTTCTTTATGATAATCGACAGTGAAGAGAAGCCAAACGCACGGGCAATGAGCCAACCTATCCGCAGTTGAGTCACTACAAATGACGAAAAACGGCCGCTGTGTCTAAAGGAAAGGTTTAGCGGCCTCTACAGAACGCCTATTCCACGCCAGGACAACTGGCAAGCCTAATTATGAGCGTACGAGCATAGCGCGAACGAGCGTTACTTCCCCAACCTGTCCGCAGTTGGGCGAGGTGCAATTTGTCCATATCGGCGCCATACATAGCCGTACGAATTCCCGCAGTGTACTATGGAGCTTCTGACCTTTCGAATTATCACTTCGAATCGTAGGGAGAACTCCGGGAGACTCTTAGCTTGTGTTTCGGTAAGCAAGATTCGAGCGCATCCGGGAAAAAACGTAACTACCCTAGGGCCAGCTATTGATCACGCGTAAAGGGGGAGTTGCCAATCCCTCTATTTTTATATCTATGCTTCTCCCGAGCCCGTTATACGGGATCAAGGGAGTAGGTCTGGCTACAGGCTACCATGCGTGAGTAGTCTGGAGGCCAGACCCGACTGTCCAGTGAAGCCGATATGCTATGTCGTCGTTCAGGCTGACGCTGTACATGTATTCACGACGCAAGAGGACCGAAGCGCTTGTCGAAAACACGAGAGCGAAGATTCCAAGTAGAAAGGACATACGGGATTGTAGCTCTTGTATTCCCACGTCATGCCATAGATATGGTCATGCGAAGAGGTACCGATGAACTGGGCAGGCCCTTTAGTTACTCGAAAGAACACAGATCCGGGGGTGCGGTTCTTATACGGGACGCCACAGCTTTCGAAGCGAACATGTCGTCGCCAGCAACTCTACGACGTGTCCGCCAGCATGACCTTGGTTGGAAGAAGCTCTAACGGTGCTAAAGTCTTGGCCGGAAGCATCGGCGTCCAGAAAAGTCAAGACGTGGACGCGTAAAGGCGTTCCGTCGACGATTGGCGTCGATTTGTGGCTCGAATGCACTGGAGCTGCCGATTTTCTCTCAACCTATGCCGTTTTCTATGAGGAAACGCTCAGAGAAATGTTTTGCAAGTCAATAATTATTTTTAAAAAATCGAATAATAGTTAATTCAATATTTATTCCTAGGCGATTCTCTCTCGGAATCATTTGAGTTGCATCAAAGCTTCCGCCCGGGCGTCGATTTGGATTTCAAATTTTTAACGTCATCAGGCCGCACGACGTGTCTCAAAATCCTGACGGTTCTCGCTCATCTTCATCCAGAAATTCGCTCGGGTCCACTTCTCGCTCCTCTCGTCGTCGTTCTCCTTCACTTTCTCGACGAGGAGCAATGCTTTGCATGTGCAACGTGCCTCCTTACGTCGAAAAGAATTTCATACTTGGATCACTCATTGAAACGTTTTGAAGCGACGAAACGTTCTCTTGTCGATTTGGCTCGCTCTCGATTAGTACGTATATGCAATGTCTAATAGAGATTTTACCTAAGTATTTTTTAGAGATCTCCGTTTTGATATCTTTTGTCTCTTGCTAAGCGTCGCAGCAGCACGAAGCTCTCACTTCGTCACGAAGAAATGTATAAACAGTTGTCCGGATGGCTCACTTGGTTGTTTGAACGCCTGCCTTTTCCCTCGTTGGTACATGTATAGCCTATGTGAGAGTAAACGGGATTCATGCATGTTCATCTTATTTGGTTCGTGTATGCGATTGCTATTTTGTTGAAGGTTTAGTGGTGTGTAGGCACACCAAGAAGATAAACCGTCGCGCGTATTTGGGCATCAGCCGTCGCTCGACCAAAGAAGAAAAGGAAGAAAAAGTCGTCATAAAATACTTTTTCAGCGATAAGTACGGCGATGACGTTCACAAATATGCAGCAGATAATGGCTTTTCTCCACGCGTACTCGGGAGGCACATCCTTTCTCCAAAAGCGTTTGCTATTGTAATGGCATTTGCTGAAGGTCAGCATTTTATGGAAGCGGCAGGGAAGATAGCAGATAAAGAGACCGCTGATGATATAGCTGACAGAGAGTTGATAATTCCCATACAAGCAAGGAAAATATGTCGTCAGTTGTTGCCGGCATTGGAGAAGATAGTTCAAAAGTTGCATAGGAAAGGATTCGTTCACGGAGATTTGCGTAATGAGAATATCATCTTGGATTGGGAGGCACCTTGGCCTCGTGTGTTTATAGTCGATTTTGACTATAGCGGTCGAGAAGGAATAGCGGAATACGACAGAATGAATCCTCTTCTATGCTATCTGTCCCAGCATGGTGTGACTGGGGTCAAAGTTCAGCAGCTGCATGACTGGTACTTCGTAGCAGGCTTGAAGTTTCGCAGTGAGACGTGGAAGCTTTGAATCGGTTGTTGCTTTGCGACCAAATTTGAACACGTACCTTGTAGAATTCTGCGCGTATGTGTTTAGATTTTAGCGCGAATTACTCCTACATGCGGTAAAAAGACACTACACGTGTTCGAGGATTGACTAATGCGTGATTAGGTGCGCGGACAGTCAAGCATCCACTTAGATCTCGCGTGTGACGGTCTTTATTTCGCTATGACGACTTA
This sequence comes from Oscarella lobularis, assembly GCF_947507565.1. Classification (NCBI taxonomy): domain Eukaryota; kingdom Metazoa; phylum Porifera; class Homoscleromorpha; order Homosclerophorida; family Oscarellidae; genus Oscarella; species Oscarella lobularis. Next base: position 2,952,870 of record NC_089184.1, read on the forward strand.
AGTACGCACTGAACGTTTTTGACGGAGCAGGGCTCTTTTAGTCGATGCGCATGACTTTGGTGTGGACTGGTCCTCTCTCTACTGACGTCACCAAACAGTTGAGAGGTCTGCGCATGCTCCACCTTTTCTTCATCCATATTTCTCCACCGCGAAAGTCGCTCCTGCACGCGCCTACGCCGTGTCTTTGTCTGAATTTTCAGATAAATCTTCATCATGGACGTTGACGGTAAGCGTTTACTGGTAAAGATTGCTTCAGGGCTTATCTCTTTCGCCGATGCGTTCCTTTCGATTGATAAGCGCCTTCTACTTTTTTTTGGAAGATCTTGCACTTGCATTTAGAATAGCTAGAGCGGAGACGCGATTTCTGGTTGTAGAAGCGCTGCATGGTGACCCGTGGGGCCCCCTTTGGGGTGACCGCGTGCATGTCTAGTTCTGTGCTCGCGATCGTTCCCGCGGCCTCTTACTTTTTGTGCTTTAGACTTTGAACGGCGAAGTTTTGACGTCAAAATCAACGCGATTACTCCACTTGTTAGCTTTTCTGCCCCAGTTGTTCAAATCGACGTCGTTACGGCTGATGACGCGAATGTGCACCTTGACGCTTGCTGGTTTTCGTTTTACACATCGACCCGAAATATAGCCGAGGTTCTGCCTCGCAGTCGTATTACGAACCACGGCGTCGTTGTTAGTGAAGCTTGTGTCGCTGCCGCCGGTTGTGGCTACTTCTTTTGCACTGTTCAAGATGATCGCCGTCTCGTGCATGCGGTATCGCCGTTATTTTATGTAGGAGCAGGTAAAATACATACGTGCATACGTACATGCATATGTATGAAGTAGCGTAACACATATTATATTTTATCTCCGGTGGAACGTGCCTTGTCCACGGGTGGAGGCGGTTTTCTCATTTTTTTCTTTATCAGAAAAAGACTGCTTCTGGCCTTGTGATGAACGTGCAAACATTTATTATGACGGGTTGTTGGTACAATGCGCTCACGTTGTGACCTAGACGTTCGTCGCATGATTCTTTTTTTTTGTGCAGATGTATTGCCGTCCTGAAAACGTTCTTTATTGGTCTAATTGTCAAACGTATCGTACGGAAGACTATGATAAATACATGAAGAAACGAGAGGCTGATGAATACAGCATTACTATGAAGGAAGTAGTCGGCGATCGAATTCACTTTTGGAATCACTGCCCAAATTTGCCGGTTTTCTGCAATGCTTTTCGTCATCTCGAAGAGGTAGGATTGACTCGCGAGGAATTATTTATTGAGAACTTAAAAAAAAGAAGTCTAAGTGTACATCGTTTTTCTCTCTTTTATAGAATTCCGAAGAGCTTCCCTCTGTGCACGAAATTCCTGGCTTGGTGGGGTCACTGGAAGAGTTGATGCAGATCTCAAGCACTTGCGACGCTAGGATTGCAGCCTTTGCGAGGCTGATTCAGCTAATTAGTCAATTCCTCATGGGAGACGACATTTCTCCGCTTTCACCATTTCCTTTACCGCTCTCATTTCCCGTTTCCTGCGAGCCAGACCTCGCCTTTGTTACTCGTAAGTTGATTTTTTAGAAACTCACCCAGGTTCGGCAAGTTAACAAATTAAAATGTAGACAGGTCGTCCGTTGAAAAGGTTGCGTACGGATTTCTTGTCATGAAATCAGATGCCTCCGAGCGAAAAAGCGGTCGGCGCGAACTTGCACAATACGTTCGCATTGCCCCAATGGACTTTGAGCGGTCGTTGGGACTGGCGTTTGGACATGAAGATCATGTGAACATCTTCCTCTTGCCAAACTTCTCAATTTGTGATATCATCTCTTATTAGATAAACTATTGTTGGCCTACGCTAGCAGTGCTTGTCTATCCCGCTTCACTCGCGGACGGATTATCTAGCGGGGTTGAGGTATTTGCGGCAGTAGATGGTCTCTTGTCAAGTCGGCGCCCCGTACTCAAAGTCAAGTATTCTGGGCCAGAAATGCTTTCTTCTCTTTACCAGGTTTAGCTTTCCTGTGATAAACCGTAGTTGACGGTGACCCTATCTGTTGTTTCTACTTTATGCAGCTGTTTGTTAAAACGACGAAGACTCTCGTCGCGTTGAGAGAATACGCTACGAAAATGGGGATTACTCCACAAGACTTTGTGTTTCGTCAACGTGACAAAGGACAAAGAATCGTTCGGTGAATTAATTAATAGCTGCTTCTTATGTAATTAGCAACAGCGCCTTATCCATATAGTCACGTGACAAAGATAAACCGTCGTGTTTATCTGGGCATCAGCCGTTCGCTGCTCTGGACTGAAACTGCCAAAGGAGAAGAAGATGAAGAAAGAGTCGTCATCAAATATTTATTTGGAGAGAGGCACGGTGATGTTGTACACAGGTATGCATCAGACGAAGGATTTGCTCCTCGCCTACTCGGGAGACGGATCATTTCCCCGTGTGGCTTTTCTCTCGTCATGGCATACGCAGAAGGTGATCATTTTCTGAAAGCAGCTCAGAAGAAAGCAGACAAGGAGGTGGGGAACAGCGTACCGCTTTGTGATAGGGATTTGTATGTTGACTGGAAAGCGAAGACTATTTGTCGTCAGTTGCTGCCGACGTTGGAGAAACATGTTCGAGAGTTGCACTTGGAAGGTTTCGTTCACGGTGACCTAAGAAGTGAGAATATTATCGTCGATGTCGAAGCAGTTCCGCCGCGTGTCTCCCTCATCGATTTCGACTTCAGCGGCGTAGATGGGGTAGCAGAATACGAAGACGCAAATCCTCTTGTATGCTATCCGTCTCCGAACGGCGTGACTGGGGTGAAAGTTCAACAATTGCATGACTGGTATTTCGTAGCTGGCTTGAAGTCCCAAGTTGTGAATTGGGAACATCGTTTGCTGTGGTGCCAGTGCTGCGTTAGCAAGTGGGAACTTCGCGTGCTCTAATTGAGAGGTCCAGGCAGAGTCGTAGACGTTGACTTCGTCGATAGTTTGCACAATTGTTGTCGTAGCGTTTTAATGAAGTTGTGCTTGTTAGCTTGTTTTAGCGTAGAGAACGATAACGTTTCTTGGGAGAATGATTGGGTACACACACGTGCAGAAGTGTATCAAGATAGTATGTTAGTCACGTGGTTTCCTCTTCATATGGCTGCTTGTGCGCCTGCTCTAAAATAAAGCAATCGATCAAACTGCTCAAAAAAGGACGAACAGACGACGGAGAGGTTAAACTAGACCGAAACTTGACGTGTGGTTGTAGGGATGTATGAGTTGCAGCTATTCGGACGCGGAAAAGCGAGCTGATGACGATCGCCTTTGTAACGAGGAGACCCGTTCGGCTCCTCGCGTAAAGCACAACTGAGTATGGGCATGCGCCGTTGCGCATGCCATCATACAATAGTAGCTAAAGATAGGCACGTAGGCGCACAAAAGAGCTAAGTGGTTGTAAGAGCTAGTGTAGGCGTAGAAGTAGGTGGACAGACGCCTACCGGTCTGTCCACCTGAGACTATATAAGAGGAGTTTTGATTGTAGTGTGTGTGAGACTGTGAGTGCGAGAGTGTAATAAATAAAGAAATGGAAGACGAGAGTGATGAAGAGGTGTCGTTTAACCTCCACCGGTATACGGCACCCATTACAATGGAGGTCCCGCCGAGATCGAGTCCGTCGAGCCTCTCCGGACTCGATCTGAATGAAGATGAAGGAGAGAGGAATCAGCGCGATCGGCGCGATTCCGCTGAAAGAAGCGAGCTGAGCCTGTTGTCCGAGTCGGACGACGACGAAGAGGGAATAGTACCCAAGCCCCACGCGAAGACGGAGTGGGTCGCTATTCGTTCGTCGCGTCTGCGTGAACAGTATCGGCGAGTGGCAGCGGCAATGCTACAGGAGTCTCTGGAGGCCCCGAGCCTTCCTCCAGAGACGGCGGTTACGTCGGATTGGCTCTGCGAGCGCTTGGAAGCGCTGGGTCGAAATCCGCAAGCCGTTGAAGTAGGACTCGACCCGAGCGGGAATATGTACCTGCAGGATGGTCAAGGCCCTTTCCTGTATCACGTCGCGGGAAGGAGAGAGGAAGACGGCGCGAGTCCGTCGTTGACGGCGCGTGTATTGCCGAAAACCCCCGGAGAAGTTGACGCGCTTCGGGAAGAGGTGCGCGCGCTGAGGAAGGAGATAAAGCGGCTCGGGACGCGCCTTCGCGACGCCATGAAGGACGCCGAAGCGAAGAGCGCGAAGGAACTCGGCCGGCTGAAGAAAGAAAACGCCCGGTTGAAAGCCCGGTGTGATGAGTTGCAGTTGCGGAGGTGTGAAGAAAACCTTCGCAACGAAGCGGAGGTGGACGCCTTAAGGAAGCGTCTGCAAAAATGTGAGAGCCCGCCTACGGGAGGAGAAGGTGGAGCATTGATGGTGCGAACGCCTGCGCCAACGTCGGCGTCGCCCCGCCGAAAGGAGAAAGTGATCGCTCCGCGGAGGAAGAGCGTGAGCGTCACGGTAAAAGAAGAACCGTTGACCGTGGACAGCACGAGTTCGGCGTGTGCGTCACCCGCCCTGCGTGGGCAGGAGGTGCCAAGGAAGAGAGGGAAAGCCCCGCCGATTGAATACTTCTCGGCCGAGGATCCCGAAATCCTGCTGGACGACTGGCTGCCGACAGTTGAGCGTGCCGCGAAGTGGAACGGGTGGAACGAAGAAGAGCACCTAATGCAGCTCGAAGGGCACCTCAAGGGGAAGGCGCTACAGGAATGGACGCTAATGTCTAGAGAAGAGCGAAGCGACATAGGAGTGGGAACGGCAAAGCTTCGAGAACGGATCGACCCGGTCAATCCCTTCGTAGCTGTGCAGGAATTCCGGCACCTCATGCAAGCGAAGACGGAGACAGTGAGCGATTACATTCGTCACGTCGAACGGGCATACAGGATCGCTCACAGAAAAGAAGTGCAGCCTGAGACTAGGGAGGCGTTACTTTTTATGCAGATGCGTGAAGGCCTGCGAGAAGAAATAATTCGCGCTCCACAAGTCTCGGGGTGCCAGCGGTATTCGGAGCTTTGTCAAGCCGCGAAATTCGAAGAAAAGCGACTCGTCGAGATAAGGAAGAGGAGGCAGTACCGACGAGAAGTCGACGCTACCGTCCAGTCGGAGCAGTCGTCGGAGGGTTTGTTCCGCCCACAAGCGCCGCGAAAGCCTATCAAGTGCTATGGCTGCGGTGACGAGGGACATATCAGCAGAGATTGTCCGAACCGTGGTCGCGAGAGCGAAAGCAGTGGCCGGAGTGCTTCGCAGGCTTCGACGAAAAAGAAAGCTGGAACTCGACAAGTGACGGCCGAGTCGGCTACGGCTCGTCTGGATGCCCTCTTTCCAACCGACGCGGAAGTCCGAACTATTCGGGTTGCTGACAAAGGGAGCTCGAGTCAGTGCGCCCGGGTACAAATCCAAGGAGTCCCTGCGTACGGAATTATCGACACCGGTTCCGACCTGACCATCATTGGAGGAGAGCTGTTTAAGCGCGTGGCTGCCGCCGCAAAATTGCGCCGACGGGATTGTCGGGCGCCTGATAAGGTGCCGCGAACGTACGCACAGCAGGAATTCAGATTGGACGGTCTAATGGACTTGGAGATTGAATTCGACGGAAAATCGCTGATCACGCCGGTGTACATTAAGGTGGACGCCCATGACCAGTTGCTGCTGTCCGAAGGTGTGTGCAGTCAGCTGGGAATTGTCCGTTATCACTCCGACGTACGGACGTGGCAGAAGCGTAAAGAGCGGAAACCAGCGAAGAAACAGGCGGGAGGACAGGATCAACGTCAGGAAACGGAAACTGTCGCTCCGGAAGCTGCTCCCAACGTGCGGTCTGCTGAAGAGAATCCTGACCAGGAGAAGCAGGGAGAGACCAAGGCGAAGAAGACGGACCAAGCCGTCGTCCGGCTACTCACTGCAGTGCGTTTGGCTCCGGGGAAAGAAATGGTTTCCGTTGGACAGCTGGACATGGACGGTATTTTTGACGGCCCCGTGATGGTCGGCCCAGATGAGAAAAAGCGCGACGCGTTGAATTGGACGATGGCGGATGCGCTGGTCACCCCGGACAACGAGAAGCGCGTACCGATCCTGTTGCTGAATTCCGGTAGCGAAACCGTCGTGATCTCTGCTGGAACCGAAGTTGGCGTCGCTGAGGAAGGAATCGTGGTCGAGGGAGAAAATCCACGTACAGCTCCGCCGACCAAGAGCGATGGTGACGGTCTGGGGCCCCCTTCGGGGGACGGGAACGGAGAAGACGCGGTTGCCGTGCAGGAAATACGCAGTCAACCAGTCAAGGCGCACGAACCAGCCGTGGTTGATGACCTCGACGCGGATGACAACGTTACGACGCAAGAAGCGATCGCGGGGCGACGAGCGAAGCTGCGCAAAACCTTCGATCCAGGGGGAAGCGCAGGGGAAGAAATGCAACCTGTACTAAAAGTTATCGAGGCATACCACGATATCTTCAGTCTAGACGAGGGAGAACGAGGGGAAACGGACTTGATCGAAATGACGATTGATACGGGAACCGCTTCTCCCCAACGACAGCCCCCTCGTCGCGTCCCGTTTGCTATTCGCCAGCAAGTGGTGCAGCAATTGAAGGAAATGCAGAAACACGGCGTTATATCTCCTTCAGCAAGCCCTTGGGCGAGTCCGATTGTCCTCGTCCGGAAGAAGGACGGTGGATTGCGATTCTGCGTCGACTACCGGAAGTTGAACGACGTGACAAAATCGGATACATTCCCCCTCCCACGGATCGACGACCTACTCGACCTGCTCGGAGACGCGAAGTATTTTACAACCCTTGACCTGGCTTCGGGTTATTGGCAAGTCAAAATGGCGCAATTCGCGAAGGAAAAAACCGCGTTCGTAACACACCAAGGGCTTTACGAATTTCAAGTCATGCCTTTTGGGTTACGCAACGCCCCGTCAGTTTTCCAGCGATTGATGCAGCGAGTTTTAGCGGGTCTCAATCCGGAGAACGGACCAGATTATGTTTCCGTCTATCTGGACGATATATTGATCTTTTCCCGTACTCTGGAGGACCATCTCAAGCACTTGATGGAGGTGTTCAAGCGCTTGCTCGCGGCCGGATTGAAGCTGAAGCCGTCGAAGTGCCAGTTTCTCCGACAAGAAGTGGTCTACTTGGGCCATTTGATTACCCCTAATGGGTTGAAGCCCAACGCTGGACTGGTGACGGCGGTGAGAGATTATCCCGTCCCCACCGACCTCACTACGTTGCGGCGCTTCTTGGGTATGGCGTCGTACTACCGACGTTTTATCCCAAATTTTGCCAAAATTGCTTCACCGCTGCACGCGTTGACTCGTAAGGATGTACCCTTTGCATGGACGAAGGAATGCGAAGCGAGTTTTATCGAGCTTAAGCAACGACTGATCAACGCTCCGGTTCTGGCCTATCCGGACTTCACGAAGGATTTCACGCTTGAAACGGATGCGTGTGGCTACGGCATTGGCGCGGTGCTTTGTCAAGAGGCCGCGGAGGGAAGGTGCCCTATTGCCTTCGGCAGTCGGTCGCTTACTGCAGCAGAGAAGAACTACGGAATTACGGAACTCGAGACGCTAGCGGTCGTATGGGCAATGAGTCACTTCCGTGCGTATCTTTACGGCCATAAAGTGACTGTTCTGACTGACCACTCAGCGGTCAAGGCGGTACTCGGAGCACCCAGTCCGAGTGGAAAGCACGCACGATGGTGGACTCAAGTCTACGGCAGTGGCGTCGCAGAAGTCAACATCATCTATCGATCGGGAAAGAGTAATGTGAGCGCAGACGCCCTGTCACGCGCACCTCATTTTCCGGCTCCGAAAGAAGATGAGGCAGAAGGAGATACGGTGGTCCTTAGGACTACAGTAGAATACCCTATCACGGAATTGTTGGACCTCGGATCGTTGCCGTTGCCGAGTGTCGACGAGGAATTTTCGGATAGTCAGAAGAGAGATCCAGAATTCAAGCTGATATTCGATTATCTGGCAGATGGTAATCTGCCGGACAGGGAAGAAGATGCTAAATTAGTCGTCGCTCAGGCGCAACTGTACGACATAGTCGATGGGATACTATATCATATCCCTCCTAAAGGAAAAGGTGAAAGGAGAGTTGCGGTTCCACGACAACTCCGAGAACAAATGATGGAGCAATACCATGGAGGAAGAATGGGAGGACACTTTTCAGGCGCTCGGGTATTCGCTGCTATGTCTCCACGGTGGTGGTGGCCGAGGATGTACAGCGACACGATCGAATACGCCAAAAAGTGCCCCCAGTGTGCGGTGGTGCATGGATTCGGACGCCAACGAAGACCGCCGTTGCATCCCATTCCGGTGCGAAGACCCTTCCAGATCGTCGGCGTGGATATCATGACTCTTCCCAAAACGAGAAGAGCCAATCAGCACGTCGTCGTTTTCCAGGATTTTCTAACGAAATGGCCTCTGGTTTACCCGGTGCCCGACCAGACGACCCTCCAGTTGGTACGGTTGCTGACCGAAGAAGTTGTCCCGTTCTTCGGCGTTCCGGAATCGCTGCTGTCTGACAGAGGCACGAATTTGCTGTCGCACCTAATGCGCGACGTGTGTGAGAAATTGGGGATCAAGAAGATTAATACAACGTCGTACCATCCCCAATGCGACGGAATGGTCGAGCGCTTCAACAGGACGCTGAAAGCAATGCTTCGAAAGCACGCAGCGACGTACGGTGATCAGTGGGACGAGTACCTGTCGAGTGTCCTGTGGGCGTACCGGAATACCCCTCACGAATCCACGGGAGAGAAGCCTTCATTCCTCCTGTTCGGCTGGGATTGCAGGACGCCGACGGAAGCTGCGTTCCTGCCTCCTTCAGACTACGTCTGGGGCGACATCGAGGATTATCGTCAGCAGCTATTACTGTCGCTGACTACGGCGAGGAATACTGCTGCGGAGACAATTCAGAAAGCACAGGCAAAGTATAAGCGCCAATATGATAAACGCGCTTCGGAACCAACATATCGAGTGGGCGACTGGGTGCTGATCCGGTTCCCACACGAAGAGAGCGGCAAGGAAAGGAAGTTGTCACGGCCTTGGCACGGTCCGTTTCGGGTAGTGGAAGCGAACGAGCCCGATATCGTCGCGAAGAAAGTCTACTTCCCGGATGAAGGCACGATTCAGGTACACCAGTTGCGCGTAACGCCGTGCCCACCGGACTTCCCTGCTGGCTTCTATTGGTACGGAGGGCGCCGACGTGGACCAGGACGCCCGCCGCAGTGGGTAGAGCGGATGCTCCGTGACGAAGTGCCCGTTTCGCTCGTCGTCACGTCCCAGGAACGGAATGTGTCACCGACACCCCCAAGGTATGGTTTGCGCCCCCGAGAAAAGCTCCGAGCACCGTTGCGCTCGAGGACGAGCTCTTCTTGAGGCGGCGGGAATGTAACGAGGAGACCCGTTCGGCTCCTCGCGTAAAGCACAACTGAGTATGGGCATGCGCCGTTGCGCATGCCATCATACAATAGTAGCTAAAGATAGGCACGTAGGCGCACAAAAGAGCTAAGTGGTTGTAAGAGCTAGTGTAGGCGTAGAAGTAGGTGGACAGACGCCTACCGGTCTGTCCACCTGAGACTATATAAGAGGAGTTTTGATTGTAGTGTGTGTGAGACTGTGAGTGCGAGAGTGTAATAAATAAAGAAATGGAAGACGAGAGTGATGAAGAGGTGTCGTTTAACCTCCACCGGTATACGGCACCCATTACACCTTTCTTTTATAGCTCCTGAACTCCACCAGTGTATATCTTTCCCATAGGATCGTGCTCCTGCTTTCTCTCCGTTGGCTGTGGACGCGCGAATAGCCTGCCTTCTCTATAACTAAGCGAACGATCGATCGAAGCTAGGAGCCCCAAAAATATACGCGACAGTTCTTCCTCGCTTCCTTAGAGATATTCATCCGCCGGAATAACAACGCCTTGATGTCGATCTGTGCACCATGCATAGACGATGCAGCGTCACGTATTTGCGTTCGTTGACGAGCGTAGACACGTGAGTTCGAATGTGACCGTGGTTTTGTGTGAAATTTCATACCCCGCGAACGCGCATTCATGCAGCTCGCGGTCGTTTCCTCTCAAAACGAGTCCAGAAAAGCTTCGGCTTTAGTTCCCATTTGACGACAACAACACGGATCCGTTTACCAGGCACGTGCATGTTGGAGACCACTTCTTCCGTATCTGCCGTATCCTATGTCACACTTATCGACGTCTGCAATCTAAAAAAAATGGCGCTTAAAATAGTTGTCGCGTCAGGGTTCATTGCTCCCTAGCTTTGTGTTTTTTATTCAATCAACGACCATCATAGTGGGGAAGGCGTAATGACGAGTAAGACTTTTAAAATTTTGATTTCATGCGTTGTCTCTTGGTTTTCGCAGGAAAATCGTTTTTTTCGAACTGACGTCATTCTGTGTTCTAGCAAAAGGGAAGCAGAGGAAAGAACAAGGACGTCAACTCCATGTGAGAAAGTTTCCTGATATGAAGGGATTACTTCAGTCTGCTTCAGTCTGCTGGGCGGCTCATTTAGTAGGCTGAAACGCCTGCTTTCTCAAAACGGCAAGTAATAATAATTGATCTTATTACCATTAATCCTAGTCTTTTTTAGAAAATTTTACCCATGAATTTTATCATCATTGCAAACTCTTATGTTCTCCAGAGGTCGTCGAAAAAACCAAAAACAGTGAAAGCGCTCTGTAGTTTGTACTCTTTTCAAAGGAAAAATTTTATAGTTTTCTGTGGTGGTAGAAGTTAGTACTGTAGTATTAGTAGTAGCGTCGATGTAGCGTAGCGGCGACAGGGTCCGGAGCTGGACCCTCCTTTTCACATACACAATTGAAGAACTTTATTAAATAGAAGCCGGAAGTAAACCGGAAACTCTTAAAAAAATTGCGCATAAGTCTCCCTTTCTTTGCTGTCCACCTGCACGGACCACAAGGGTCCGTACAGGCTTCGGTTGGGTGGGGGTCAACCTCACTACTCCCCCGTCGGAGTTGGAGCCTGTTTAGTCTCCCGGCTCGGACGCCTGGGACCAGCAGCCCTCGGACGTGAGTGCTGCCGGCCTGATTCCAGGGGGACCGCCATTGTACCCACCGCGTCTTGCCCAAGTGGGGTGGCAGTTTATCACTCATGCCACTGGAGTAGGGGCTGTGCTCCCCTGCGTTCAAGCCACGTTTAACCTCTCTGGCTCAAGAGTTGGGCCAGTTTTATTTAGTCACCTCAGGGCCCAGAGGTGAATGTGCCTAAGAAAGAAAAGAAACAGTTAGCCTCAGACGCATAGAACGTGAACGGACAGCGTAAAATCCTTTTCATTCTCTTGCTGATGACGTGAAGCTCGCGAAGCAATACAAATTCCTTTCGTTTTCTCAGAGCCTCGAACCCAATGAAAAGGGAGTCAAATGATTCGATATTACAACTGAGGTCTTGCCTTCTATAGAAATAATTAAATACCTCATGGTCCTCATTGTAGTGCACTTGAAGCCGAGCACCCGGGACTCTGACCTCCTATGGACAAAGAATAATTGATACAGTCTTCTATTCAATAACAGAATCTTTATGTACCTGACAGCCGATTTCCCACGCCCCCAAAGGACTATAGCCCCAACAGCGTCGAATGTTGTCATTCTGTGTGCGGCGAAACGTTTCAGAAAAATGATCAATTAGGCAAATCAATAAATAATATATGAATGCACCAGTATCAGTTGGCCTCCTTCTGGCGGCACAGGCAATCGAAATGGCTCGCACCAATAGGTCGTAACAGACGAGATAAATATTTCAATGCAGGTAGACTTCCTGGATGAAAAGGTACGCTTTTTGTTATGAGTGGATAGACACCATGCGTGGAAGTGTCTTCGCGTCTTGCAGAAAGAAATGAACTTTTACACGAGGTGGTACAGGTATGTGTGGGCGTGTCATTGTGAAATGCAAAAAGAAAGCCTTTTCTCCGTCTTTGACTTCCCCACAGGTGACGATGTCCGAGTTTGGCATCTTTCTGTCCGGCTGCAATCCGAAAGCGATCCATTCGGTCGTTTTTTCGCTTCGATGCCGACGTTCGCGAGTTATCGACAGTCCAGTGAAGCCGATATGCGTTGTCGTCGATAATGCCGACGCTGTACTTGCTTTCACGACTCAAGAGGGCCGAAGCGCTTGTCGAAAACGCGAGAGCGAGAGAGCAAGACGATTCCAATGTAGAGAGGACATACGGGATTGTAGCTCTTGTAGGGTAGGTGAAGGTAAATCCCGGACAAAACTTCACTCTCCCGGAAGATCGACCCCCTGCACTCGCTTAACGGAGTTTCCCTAAAAACCCTGATACTGTCCTGAACCGCAAGGCCCGTAGCTTTCTAACGGACTATAGCCGAGCGTCGTATGTGCCTTGGTTTTTGAGAGAACCTCTCCTAAACCGACTCGTGCAAATCACGTGAGAGCGAATCAATGCAGGTAATTACCCGGACACGCTGTATCTCGGCCAAAAGCGCATCAAAAATTCTACCTAAAACGGTTTCTGGGGTAAAATTTACCGCTGAATCCAATGGTATCGGTCGTTTTAGTGCAAACGCAGCCAATCCAGCGATATTCTCGATTTAGTGCGTACTCTACCAAAAGTCAAACTAAAGCTCTATCGACAGAAAAACGACATCTAGCAGTACTTAGACCTCACAGATTTTTACTAAACAGTTATCTTAAAGTAACGTAAGGCTCTGGACTGCTACAGTGGACGGCCGTACGGTCTCTCAAAGCAACAAAAGGCCTGCATGCATGTGACTTGGGGACTGTAGTGACTGTGGGATTATCAGCCTCAAAGTGCGCCAAACGCATCAGGAATATTACTCTACGATGCAGCTTCAAGGGTATTTGCTTTGAAATCGAGCATTGCCTATATCTGGCTATAGAGGCCACCTGTACCTTCCAGTCTCTGTTAGTTGCGAACGGACTTGATGTACCGGCCCGGAATCCGTACATCTTTGCTTCATAAGTTTTTTCATCATTTCAACGCTTTTTTCTTGCGTTTTTGCGAAGTTTCTTCAGAAGGCGGAGTCAAGCTGTTTAGTTTGCGGAGTTTCCCGGTTGTCATTTGCATCCGAAAACGGTCTTTATCTACCTAACGGTGGCGTTCAAACAATGGAAGCAGCGATTGAGGCTGTAAAGATCAAGGCCATGACTGTTAGAACGGCGGCCGATTTTTTTTCAGTTCCAAAGAGCACTCTTCACGACCGACTGACAAAAGCGACTGCCGCAGCCCAGAATGATGAGCCCCATAGCCGAGGAAGGCCAACAGTTTTGACGCGCACTGAAGAAAGAGCCATTGTGCGATGCTGTGTGTCCATGGCTTCGTTGGGATTTGGTTTAGACCGTAATCACGTGACTCAATTAGTGTCGCGTTACTTCGAAGCGACTGGAAAGCCCAATCCATTCAGAGATGGGATACCAGGTCGATACTGGTGGGTCGGTTTTTTGGAAAGGTGGAAGGAGAAACTGTCAGAGAGGAAGCCACAGCACCTCTCAATGAATCGCGCTGAGGCATCAAATGACAAAGTTGTTGCAGGCTTTCACGCTTTACTGGAGTCCGTTCTTCAAAAAAGCGGTCTCTCTGATTTACCATATCACGAGGCAGCTTCGCGCATGTGGAACTGCGACGAAACTGGAATGAGAACTGGAGGGTGCACCACCAAAAGCCGGGTCCTTGCTGCAAAGGGGTCCAGAACTGTTTCAGAAACTAGCTCTGGCTCTGGAAAAGAACAAATTACTGCTTTGATCTGTGGCTCGGCTATTGGACAAATCCTTCCACCACACGTGGTGTACAAAAGCCAAAGTGAAGATGAAATTGAAGTGAGCTGGATTACTGGAGGGCCTGAAGGAACGGTGTACACCACAAGCGGTTCTGGGTGGATGGAAATTCCTCAGTTCTTATCTTGGTTTGAAAAGTGCTTTTTGCTGCACACAAAAGAACTTAGGTGCAACCCAGAACGACCTGTCGTATTATTTTTCGACGGCCACTATTCTCACGTTTGCCTTGAATAAGCAATGAAAGCTGCCGAGAATAACGTTATTCTATTTTGTCTTCCTCCGAGTACTACTGACAAACTGCAGCCTCTTGACGTTGCTGTATTCTCCTCATTTAAGAGAGCCTGGGGAAAAATTCTTAAAGAAAGAAAGCCGAAAACGGGTGGAGCACTTTTAAGGAAGGAAGATTTTCCTGGCATTCTGAAACAACTCTGGGAAACTGGACTAAAACCGGAAAATTTCGTTGCTGGATTCCGTGCCACAGGAATCTATCCTTTGAAAAAAGGCAATAGTGGTAAAGAATCAAAATTAGCAGTCGGTTTTCCTTTTCAAACTGACGCAAGTAATGAGGAGGAAGTTTCGGCCACCTCTGAAACAGCTAATCCTTCAATTAACTGTTTTACTCCTACAACTAGCAAAATCGTAAGCCACCTTTCTGCAATTATAGCTTCCAAAAAAGAGGCGGAAACAAAGGTGCAGAAAAAGAAAGGCAGAGCCAAGTTGCAAAAATACGGAGAGGCTATTACAGCAGAAGAGGGACTGGACAGGCTTAAAAAGAAAGAGGAAGGCAAAAAACGAAAGAAACCAACGACTCAGCGAAAATCGAAGCGCGGAAAAAGGCAGATTCAACGCGACGAGGATTCCGAAGTAAACGAAAACGTTTGCCCATGTTGTGAAGGAAATTTTTACGATCATACTCCTGAGATACAGGAAGCCTGGATTGGATGCGACAATTTAGAATGTGGGCGATGGTTTCACTCTGTCTGCGTCAATTTCGATAGCGCTCACAGTACTGCAAATTACTGGATCTGTCCTAAGTGCAAAGAGTAGCAATTACTCTATAGTGAAGTTAGTTGGGACTCGGGAGAAAAGGGAGCTACAGTAGATTAGAAATTATTAAGTCTAAAGCAACTGTTTATTGAGAATCTGTGAGGTCTAAGTACTGCTAGATGTCGTTTTTCTGTCGATAGAGCTTTAGTTTGACTTTTGGTAGAGTACGCACTAAATCGAGAATATCGCTGGATTGGCTGCGTTTGCACTAAAACGAGCGATACCATTGAATTCAGCGGTAAATTTTACCCCAGAAACCGTTTTAGGTAGAATTTTTGATGCGTTTTTGGCCGAGATACAGCGTGTCCGGGTAATTACCTGCATTGATTCGCTCTCACGTGATTTGCACGAGTCGGTTTAGGAGAGGTTCTCTCGAAAACCAAGGCACATACGACGCTCGGCTATAGTCCGTTAGAAAGCTACGGGCCTTGCGGTTAAGGACAGCATCAGGGTTTTTAGGGAAACTCCGTCAAGCGAGTGCAGGGGGTCGATCTTCCGGGAGAGTGAAGTTTTGTCCGGGATTTACCTTCACCTACCCTACTCGGAGAGAAACGTTGGTGCGTGGAGAAACCGTACTGTGGCCGAGAAGGCCGGTGTGTATTTGTTCACGTTGCTATATGTGGGAGATGAGACCGTAGAGGCTTCTGTTTAGGGTATAACAGAAGCCACAGCTTAGAGATAAGCAGAATTTGAGTTACTCAAAGATATGAAACACGCTTTTGGTCTTTTCTTACAGAAAGAAAAATAGACGTAAACATGCGTTGACGTACAAGCCCTCCTTCACCAGTCACACCCAGCACTTCGTGTGTGGTTCTCTCGTTCTCCGTACACGTGGTGAGTCAGTAGAGGCTTCTATTTAAGGTAACAGAAGCCACTGCTTAATTAAAAGATAAACAGAATTTAATTTACTCAAACATAAGACAGACGTTATCTCACCCCGCCTACAGATAAGAAATAAGACGTAAACCTGCGTTGACGTACACGCCTCCCTTCCTGAGTCACAACCGACACTTCGTGTGAGGTTCTCTCGTTCATCGTATATAAACAGCATGCAACACCAAGGTCCTCTCAGTTGAGTATTAACCATGAATAAGGTCGTCTGCTTCTTTGTTCTGTCCTCTCTTTTTGGAGCTTTCCAATCTGCCCTCGTTCGATTCCAGTCGATCGAGATTCGATGCAGATTGAGACGCTGGAAAATCGTGCACTCCCGTCAAAATGAACGGCACTGACGTTGAGTGGAGACCGGACTATACTGCTGCGAGGGAATGATATGCAAAGACGCTGGAGAAGGTCACAAGTGCTACAGGAAACCCTGTTTCCCACATGGAATTTCGTGCACTTGTCCGCCGTTTCATCCAATTTTCACGTGCTCAGATTGCTGCAAAGCTCCTGTCTTCCAACCTGAGCAAAAGATATCTAAGTGTGCCTGATAGATCAAAACTGCAGTTTGATTCAAGACATCTTAGTTGCGTTTGTCTTTTTCTGTCGTTCAGTGCCAAAAAAGTGTTTGCAAAACTGCGTTTAGTTTCCGCTACCTTTTCTTCCATGACCCAAGGTCTCGCGTTTCCGTGCCTTAGTCAGAAGAAGGGCGATGTGTTCTCTTCATGCAGCCAGTTTTAGAGTACAGTTGTAACAAAGCGGCGAATCAACGACAGAGACAAGACTGCAAAACTATATGCAGCTCGATCCGCTTGGGGACACACGCCAACGTTACTACTACCGCAACAAAATGGTCCTTAATTGTGCGATGGCTTCGATCGAACTTCTTGTTGTGGAACCTAGAACTCTGCGCATGGATTGAGTGACGTCTTGGCGTGAAACAAAACAGCTGTACAGCAGAGGGTAATTATAATTTAATTCTGGTTGGAGGAACACTAGCTGCGCGAAGCACGCACGTCTTTTTGATAAAGCTAAAAGGTGATTGACGGTCTAATTGTGAGTGCATGCGATCTCTCACGCGAAACATCATCGCAAAGCAAAGCTTTTCCGACCGTTCACGTCGACCGGATTGTCCGTTCGACAGTGTCGCCGCACACTTCCGAATTGACAGATCATTCGGCGACGTCATTTGGCGCGAGTGTCCACGCTTGAAGTAGACGTGGGGCGTTCTCCACGTGTGCGGCGTCAACTCGTGCACTCCCGCAAACATGAATGGAACCGACGTTGCGCCGAGACCGGACTATTGCTGCGAAGGAATGACCTGCAAGGTCACAAGTATCACAGAAGACGTTAACTGCATGCCGGCCAGCTAGAACGAATTGCGTGTGCTGGTTTCTAGGCAGCTGCATAAAAAGACGCGCTCTTCAGTGACCCGTAAGAAGCGTAGATTTTAAGGGAAGATTCAATAAGATCAAATAACGTGCCCTTGACGTAGAATCGGAATTGGGAACTGGTGACGTAAATTCGGACTCGGCATTTCGATTTCCACCGAACGGAATGCCAACATCATATGGAAAATTCAGTCTTTGCACAGAAGAATTGAGACAGTCTTCCAGCCTATAACATAATCTTTATACCAGAGAGTCGAATGACCACGCCCCCAAAAGAACATAGCAACAACAGCGTCGAACGTTTGCCATTCATTGTGCGACATAGGCCCTTTTAGTCGAGGCACTCTGCGGCTCTGTCGCATGAATAAACTGCCATGTGATCAATGACGAAATCAAACTTGAAACGTTCAAGGAAAATGATTATTTAGGCAAAATCAATAAATGATATATGTATATATGTACCTCAATCAGATGGCCTCCTTCCTGCAGCACAGGCAATCAAAAATGTCTCGCCAATACCTCGCATTAGATGAAGTCACGGCTAGCTAAAGGAAAAAATAAAATGCACGTAGACTTCTTCCATGAAAAAGATACTCTGGTTGTTATGAGTTGGAAAGAGGTGATTACACACCATGCGTGAGCGCGTCTTCGTGTCCTACAAAAAGAAGCTACATTAATTAATTTAATTAATCAAAGCACGAGGTGGTACACTGGTATGCGTGGGCGTTTCTTCTTTTCTCCGCCTTTGTGACCGCCCATCGGCGACAATGTCCGAGTTCGGCCGGGCGACAATCCGAAAAAGATCCATCCGGTCGCTTTCGCTTCGATGGCGAAGTTCGCGAGGTCCCTTCGCGTTATCGACTGTCCAGTGAAGCCGATATGCTATGTCGTCGTTCAGGCTGACACTGTTCTTGTATTCACGACGCAAGAGCGCCGAAGCGCTTGTCGAAAACACGAGGGCGAAGAGCAAGACGATTCCAATGTAGAAAGGACATACGGGATTGTAGCTCTTGTACCGTGGAGGCAGAGATAGAGTCCCGTATCTAGTTTGAAACACATCAACTTTGGAACAAGCGGTTTAACCTTTAGAACAGACTACCGTCAAAACAGTTAAAAGCAAAAATGTGGCAAAATAACTCGAGAAATTCGTTGTAAAATTGCAGCTTGTTTCGTTGTGTTTTACAGGAGTAAGCAAAGTTAGAAGAGGGAGGAGTCACGTCATCTCCCTTTCGAACACGCCCATGCGCTTTGGAACAGGCTCTCTAACTCCGTCAGCTTTTATCGCACAGAGACGTTCTATATACCGTTTTAAAGCCTAAAGCCTCTTCTATCTCGCTAAATTGATTCGATTGTCGGAGATTGCATTCTCGCTGAGATATCGCCGATTGAGTAAGGAAGGGTAGCGTGCTCTAGATTGGAACACAAGTTTTGTACAGCCAACTAGTGCCTAAGCATTCAAACGCAGCCAAATCGTTCAAACAGTCTTCTTTTATCATTGTCGCTAGGAGTACGCCGCAATTAGATCGTTTTGTAGCCATCAAGTGCAAAAATGGGAGGGCCATAACCTGGACGTACGGTCTTTAGCCATTTAGCCTCCTTTGTTCGAGTACGTACTACGATGAATCCGTCGAGCAGACCCAAACTGTCGCTTCGAGGCCGAATAGTTCGACCGACGGGCATTGCGAGACGATCCGCAACGTTCTTGGCGGCTAGCAGTGATGGACGAACGTCAACGTATCGGCAGTGGAACCCACACAGCTTGCAGAAGGCGATCGATGAGCTCGAGAGCGAAAATGCTCCTAGCTACCGTGTGGTTGCTCGTGAGTGGAGAATACCACCAACCACTCTCTACAATCGACACAAAATGTTGACCAACCCCCACTTGTCTGGTGACAGTCGTCGCTACTTTACCGATAAAGAGGAAGGTGAGTTAGCTTCTTTCCTTACTAGAAGTGCGGAAGTGGGCTGCGGGCGAACAATAAAACAGGTAATTGCTGGTGCTTAATTAAAATAAAATATATTTTTATCTAAAGAAATTTTGGCCGCAAAAGGAATTGTGAGGGATAGTATCACGCATGGATGGTTTGAAAAATTTCAGAAGAGACATCCTGAACTTGTACTAAAAACTGCTGAATCGCTGTCGAAAGCGAGATTGACTGCCACAAAGAGAACTGTCTTGGACAAGTATTACGACACGCTTTTTGCCCTTCTTGAAGAAAATGATATCATGAACGAGCCAAGCCGAATTTTCAATTTTGACGAAACTCCTATACCGCTGGAATTCAAACCTCCTAAAATTATAGCAAGAAAAGGGCAGAGACATGTGTTTTCCGTCACTTCTGGAGACAAAACACAAATATCTGTTTTAGCTTGTGTTTGCGCTTCTGGATTTGCTTTGCCACCTCACATATTTTCAAGAAAAGTTTTTGTTGGAATGAGAGATTGGTAGAAGGACAGGTACCGGATTCGAGGTACACTGTTACTGATTCAGGATGGAGCACTAGTGCGGTTTTTGAAGGATGGTTTTTTGAGCTTTTTCTTGCCTACGCTCCAGCAAAGCGACCGTTATTGCTAATAATGGATGGTCACTCAACTCACTACAATCCGGCGGTTATTAAAACTGAAGGGCACAAGAAGGGATTATTTTATTTCTGTTGCCTCCAAGCACAACGCATTTGACCCAGCCTTTAGACAGAAGCGTATTCCACGCACTGAAAGCTCATTGGACAACAGCCTGTCACAATTTCAGTACAAGAACGGGAGGGAAGTTCGTCACTAAGACAAATTTTAATTTTGTCTTTGCTGAAGCTTGGAAAAGTGCGATGAATGTTGGCAACATTTCTTCGTCCTTTAAGATGACGGGCATCTATCCTTTCAACAGACAGGCAATTGCGCTTGCCGAGGATAGCGTGGAACAACGTGCAGAAGCAGCTAAAAATCCTGCCATACGATTTCTTCCAAGACTCACGCCTATCCCTGAACACCGTCGAAGATCAGCCTCACCTCTTCCAGTTTCAATTCAGGATTTTTCAAGCCCTGATAAATCTTCGTCAGTTAGCATTTTGGAAGAGCCTCGATTCACAACGTCGGAACAGAACGATTCCAACGGCGTCTAGAGGAGGGATACAACCTGAGCGATTCCAGATATTCTGAGTGGATTCGGCTAAATCATCCTAGCAAATCTATCACTGCTTCAGCTTTGCCGCTGTCTAATGTTGGCAAACCTATCAAAGTAAATCATCGCTCCGCAGAAGCAACGACTAGAAGCGAGAACGAGATTGACTAATCTGTACGCTACTTCAAGTCATATGGACCTTACTTTCTAATTACTGTATTACTTCTAGTGCATCCAGCATTCCTCCTCCTCCCCAGAACGTGAGAAAAACTCAGCTGCCAAAGTTCTTACAAGCTCTTCTGTTGTGGAAGAGATTCGGATGAAAGAGAGAAAAAAAGACGAAGCTGCTGAAAGAAAGAAGCAGAAGGAGATCCTTAGGGTCACCAGACAAAAGGAAAAAGCTGAAAGGAAAGGAAGAAAATTCAGAAGCTGAAAGGTATTAATTAACCATGAATTTTTTTGTCTTA